>NC_042288.1:2267641-2567641 GCF_901000725.2 Takifugu rubripes | reverse complement strand
TCACGTCGGAGCCAACGACACCCGGCTTCGTTAGTCGGAGGTCACCAAAATGAACTTGGAGTCGGTGGGCAGCTACGCAAAAACGATGTCGGACTCCGTAGCATTCTCTGGTCCCCTCCCCAATCTGGCCAGCGATGAGATGTTTAGTTGCATGTCGTCGCTTCGTCGCTGGTTGTCACGGTGGTGCCCCGAAAACCAGGTGACCTTTATAGACAATTGGAGCACTTTTTGGGGAAAACCTGGTCTGATTAGGAGAGACGGTGTCCATCCCACACGGGATGGTGCCTCTCTCATTTCTAGTAACTTAGCTAATTTTATTAGACCCAAAGAGAGTTGTAGTCTTACACACCTCTCTGCTGCTTCCATAGAACCCTCATCCACCAACAATAATATATTTAACACTATAGAGGTAGTCTCTGTTCCACGGTTAAAAGTTCACCAAGCACAGAGCAGGGAGCGGTCAATCACTGTAATCTTATTAAAATTAATACTAAAGCACAAGTTGGGGAAACTAATATCACAATTAAGTGTGGACTGTTAAATATTAGATCTCTGTTGTGTAAATCCCTGTTAGTACACGACCTGATAGCGGATCATCGCATTGATTTATTTTGTCTTACTGTGACCTGGCTTCAGGAGGAGGAGTATGTTAGCTTAAATGAATCTACTCCTCCTACCCATCTTAATTATCATATTCCTCGTGTTACTGGTCGAGGAGGGGGAGTGGCAGCAATCTATCACTCCAAGTTATTAATTAATCCTAGACCAAAACATGGCTCCAGTTCATTTGAAAGCCTGACTCTTGGCATCACCCATCTGAACTGGAGGACAGAAAAGCCACTTTTGTTTGTAGTTGTATATCGGCCCCCTGCTGGGCCACATTCAGAGTTCCTGTCTGAGTTCTCTGACTTCTTATCTGACTTGGTTCTTAGATCAGATAAAGTCATTATTATTGGAGACTTTACACGTTGTAAATGAAAGCTTTAGAAATGACTTCATTTCATTACTTGGGTCAGGTGGTTTAGTCAGTTGGCATTTTTCTCTTTGATCTTAAGTTGGCATTTTAGTCTTTGATCTCCTTTATATCAAACACATCAGCTTTACCTCATTCAGCACACGCCTGAGGAGCTCAACACTCTTGTACCACACTGGTGACCAGCAGACGCAT
The DNA here is from genome assembly GCF_901000725.2 of Takifugu rubripes. Taxonomy (NCBI): domain Eukaryota; kingdom Metazoa; phylum Chordata; class Actinopteri; order Tetraodontiformes; family Tetraodontidae; genus Takifugu; species Takifugu rubripes. The sequence goes on along the minus strand of NC_042288.1, from coordinate 2,566,473 downwards.
CAATGGCACAGAGAGGAACCCAGCAGCTGAAGGCAGACCAAGAACCACTGGAATCATCCATGGAGACTTGGAGGCAAGAGGTCCAGAAGCTCAGAGAAGCCCTGGCAGAGAAGGAGGAGCAGCTCAGCAGGGCAGTGAAGAGGCAACAGATGAGGACTGTGGCCCGTGTGGAGACCCTGACCCAGCTGAACAGCACACAAGCTGCTCTGAAGGAGAGCAACCTCAAATGTGCTTCTCTGGAGGAAACCCTCCACAGTCAGCAGCAGGAGATAGGGGAGCAACACAGGAGAGAGCTGATGGAGCAGGAGGAACGTTTCAATCAGAAGCATCTTGTGATTGAGGAGGAATTTGAGAGGAAGCTGGAGGAAGAGAAACAAAGTTTTAATGAAGAGAAAGAGGCATTGAGGCAGCAGCTCTTTCTACAAGAAAAAAAGTTCAATAAACTACTTGAGGAAGAGCAGCACAAATATTACGAGAAGATTGTTGAAAAAGAAGAATCAATAAAGCAGCAGCTGTTGACTAAAGAAGAGACCTATAACAAGAAGCTGGCTGATGTTTGTCAGCGGTGGGAGAGGACCGCTCAAAAATGGGTCCAGATGAGGGAAGAGCTGGAGCAGAAGATCCAGGAGAGCCAACGGTTGAGGCAAGAGGAGCAGGAGAAGACCAAAGAGGAGCTCCAGAGGCTCTCTGAAGCAATCCTACAACTTGAGGTGAGATGCTTTCGCCTTTGTTCCTCTTCCAGAAGATTTCAGATGATGTTCAGTGAAATCTAAAACCCAATCTCTCTTTTCTGCAGCTTCAGGTATCAAAGAAAAAGAAGAAAAAAAGCTTCTGTAGATGGATCTGCAAAAAGATGAAGTTCTGGAAAAGATGAAGGAAAGAACAATTCCAGAGCTCCCAAAGCCCTCCTCCTCCTTCTTCCCCCCTCCTCCTCCTCTACATCCTGACTTCCACAGCGTCACATTCAAGATTCAAGATTTACTTTATTCATCCCCGTAGGGAAATTGAATTGTAGAAGCAGCCTAACGTGGATTGATATAACTGTAGTATAGGTTTTGTATTTACAAAGTATAGAAATAGAATAAATAAATACAAATAAGATTAGAACGTTATAAGCATATATACAGCATATATTAAAAGAAGATATATAATATATACATAATATAATATATACATGTTATAAGCATATATACATAAATATAGAATAAAATAGAAATAAAATTACAACATAAATATTCCAATTATTGTTATTGGGTGGGTTTGGATGAATTACAGAGTTTAATGGCGGACGGCAGGAATGATTTCCTGTACCGTTCCTTAGAGCATCCTGTCTTTATCAGTTTTATTTTACAGTATAATCATTGTTTATGTTCTATGTTTGGATCTATGATGTAGAAACAATAAAACTCAAAGTAAACCACCAGATTGTAGCTGTTGTCAATGACAGCTTGAGAAATGGCTTCATTTCATTACTTGAGTCAGTTGGTTTCCTTCAACAGATTAACCAACCAACTCATAGATTCAACCACACCTTAGATCTCGTCCTGACTTATGGTGTTGAGGTAGAACTTGTCAGTGTTCCCCTCAGAACCCACTCCTGTCAGACCATTCCTTGAACACTTTTACATTTATGATTAAGGATTCTTCTATGCTCAGAGCACAGTCTTACTGTAGCAGATGTCTCTCAGATAATGCTGTAGCTAAGTTTAAGGAAGTGATCCCTGTGCTGATCCCAGGACCACCATGTGTTTCCCCAGGGATCAATCATTATAATCTTAGCCCTGCTGAGGTCGACTCTATTGCTGAAGGTGCAGCAACCTCACTGAGAATCACGCTTGATTCTGTTGCCCCCCTGTAAAAGAAAATAGTAAATCAGAGGAGGTGTGCCCCCTGGTATAATTCACATATCAGGACCCTCAAGCAGAAAGCACGAAGACTAGAAAGGAAGTGGCATTCTTGTAAAATAGACAGCTATCATGTAGCCTGGAAAGACTGTCTATTAGTTTACAAAAAGGCCCTCTTCTTTAATTGAAGAAAACAACAACAACCCCAGGTTTCTTTTCAGCACTGTGGCCAAATTAACCAAGAGTCAAAGTGTTTTAGATCCACGTATCCCTTCTTCCCTTAGTGGTGAAGACTTCATGAGCTTCTTCACTGATAAAGTTCTAGCTATCAGAGAGAAAGCTAACCAGGCCATCCCAACAACTGGACCATCACCAGATGTGCTGACTGTGGGAACATACAGGGTCTCCAACGAGCCCTTAAGCTCCTTCAGCCCTGTATATTTTTCTGTGGCAACATCGCTAATTAAGAAATCTCAGTCCACCACGTGTCCTTTAGATTCCATCCCCACACACCTGTTGAAGGATGTTTTACCATTGATAGGCAGCTCTATCCTGGACCAGATCAATGGTTCTTTAGTGACAGGTTATCTACCCCGGTCCTACAAGGTGGCAGTGATTAAGCAGTTGCTTAAAAAACCATCACTGGATCTCGATGTGTTAGCAAACTATAGGCCAATATCCAACCTTCCTTTTATCTCTAAAATTCTAGAGAAGATGGTGGTGACTCCGTTACTGGAGCACCTGCAGAGGAACGGCCTGTTTGAGATGTTTCAGTCAGGCTTTAGCGCTCATCACAGCACAGAAACAGCACTTCTTAAAGTTACTAATGATCTTCTCATAGCTTCAGATGATGGACTGGTCTCTATGCTGGTTCTGCTGGACCTCAGTGCTGCATTTGATACAGTTGATCACAGCATCCTGTTACAGAGACTGGAACATGTGATTGGGATTAAAGGGACAGCACTAGACTGGTTTAGATCGTATCTATCTGATAGATACCAGTTTGCTCATGTCCATGGTGTTCCCTCCTCATAGAGTAGGGTTAGCCATAGAGTTCCTCAAGGTTCTGTACTTGGACCAATCCTCTTCACCTTGTACATGCTTCCCTTAGGGAACATTATTTGGCAGCATGGGATAAATTTTCATTGTTATGCTGATGACACTCAGCTTTATTTATCCATGTAACCAGAGGAGACAGAGAAGTTAGTAAAGCTCCAGACTTGTCTTAAAGACATAAAGTCCTGTATGTCTTCAAATTTCCTCCTCCTTAAACCAGGAAAAACTGAGGTCACGGTGTTTGGTCCTGAACCTCTCAGGGATAGATTAGATCACATGATCACTCTAGATGGTATCTCATTAACATCTAGTCTCTCTGTGAGGAATCTAGGAGTAACTTTTGATCAAAATCTCTCCTTCAACTCACACATTAAATTAGTCTCTAGAAGTGCCTTTTTTCACCTGAGGAACATCTCAAAGATCAGGAAGCTACTGATGCGGCCTGATGCTGAAAAGTTAATTCATGCTTTTTTTTCTTCCAGGCTGGACTATTGTAATTCTTTATTATCAGGGTGTCCAAACAACTCTTTAAGAAGCCTCCAGTTGATCCAAAATGCTGCAGCCAGAGTTCTGACAGGTATTGACAAAAGAGATCACATAACTCCTGTAATGGCGTCGCTTCATTGGCTGCCCGTTAAATTTAGAATCATTTTTAAAACCTTTCTTTTGACCTACAAGATCCTCAGAGGCCTAGCTCCATCCTACCTGGAGGAGCTAGTGATACCTTATCAGCCCAATAGACTGCTCTGCTCTCAGAATGCTGGTCTACTTGTGGTTCCCAGAGTCTCTAGGAGTAGAATGGGGGGCCGAGCATTTAGCTACCAGGCCCCCCTGCTATGGAACCAGCTCCCTGTCCAGGTACGGGAGGCTGACTCCATCGCTACTTTTAAGATCAGACTTAAAACCTACCTCTTTGAAAAAGCTTATTGTTACTAATTCTGTAGTTCCAGTTACTATCATAGATAGACAAATTATCATACTTAGGGGGTCGTCTAATCATTAGGTCACATCTTAGCTATGCTGTTATAGGCCAAGGCTGCCGGGGTCCGGAAACATGATCACCTGACAGGCCTCTGTCACCCCACTGGGTCATGGTTTCCTCTCCTCTCCTCTCCTCTCCTTTCCTCCTCCTCATCAAGCAGACTAGTTATGCTGATTCCTGTGTAGTTTTTCTACTTCCCCCCCCTTCTCTATTTATTTACAGGTATTGCCGCCTTCTGTGTTTCTGTGCTCTGTGCTCTGTGCCTCTCCTCTCCTCTCCTCTCCTCTCCTCTCCTCTCCTCTCCTCTCCTCTCCTCTCCTCTCCCTGTCCTCTCCTCTTCTCTCCCTCTAGCTCTCCCTCTCCTTCTTCCTCTCCTCTCCTCTCCTCTCCTCTCCTCTCCTCTCCTCTCCTCTCCTCTCCTCTCCTCTCCTCTCCTCTCCTTTCCTTTCCTCTCCTCTCTCTTTACCCAGCCGGCCATCAGCAGGAGGATCCCCCTACATGAGCCTGGTCCTGCTCAAGGTTTCTTCCTGTTAAAGGGGAGTTTTTCCTTGCCACTGTTGCTTGTCTGGGGTCAGGCCCTGGGATTCTGGAAAGTGCCGTGAAACAATTTTGATTGTATAAGACGCTATATAAATAAAGATTGATTAGATTTGATTTGATTTGATCCCAAATCTGCAATGTTTGAGGGCTTAGATTGTCTATTACCAGCATAAAGGTGTTTTGTCTGATATTTATTTGCTTAAACTTTAAATGATTTGTTTAACTGAAAGACAAAATTAACTAAAATTAATATCTGTTGTAAGGGTAGAAAAAATCCTTTAGACTTCTTGAAACATCGGATTCATGAAGCTGTTTGTGATTTTTGACTCTTAGACTCTTGATGGGACACTCCCAACTCATATTTCCTGGTCGCTTATTTACAATAAATGCATATTTCAACAAAGATACATATTTTCTGAGCTAATTTTGTGGATTTCTTTTTTTAAAGCACTCCAAAAATGCTTGTTCTTTCAAAACATTCTTATCGTCCACGTCACACAGGGTCCTGCATCCACCGGGGGACAGAGGAAATGGTGGTGTCCTTTTGGATGCGGAATCTATCGATAGTTCATCAGATTTATCGGAGCACCTATCAAAAAGTGCTATTCTGTGGTTCTGCATCACAACTCAAATTGTTATTAAACACAAGAGGCAAAATTGAAGTGTATTTTTGGTTGTAAAACTGGCATTTTTATGTGTCCACGTATAAGATATTCCAGATGGGTTTGAGTATGTGATCTTTTCTCCTGTATATCAAAAATATCATGGCTTCATTACAGCTCTCGATTCATACTGTTGTCACTCCTCAACATGCGTTGTTTCACAGACAAAAGCCCTGCACTTATAGGCACACATCAGTGCACGGACTCGTGTGTAATGTCATGGTAATTGAAGAGCTAACAGCAGGTAAATTTTAGCAGTGTTCCCTAATCATAGTTCCCATGGCGTTGCTGAGTGAGTGGACAAAACTGAATGTGTAGCCTTCAGGAGGACACTATTATACTGACTTCATTCAGCGTTTTTAACGTTTGGGACAAACACTAAACTCGACTTGACTCGACTATACTCAATTCGACTCAAATCTAGTCTACTCGATTCTATGTGACCGAACTCGAATCCGCTCTACTCGACTCTAATCAAATCAACTCTACTCTACTTGACTCTACTCTACTGTAATTGGTTTTGGGAGTCAGTACTTTTTTGATGGAATGTTTCCACTGGAAAACCCCAAGTCTAAGGTACTCCTGCAGTCCTTCCGGGTGTGGCGCTGTGTTTTTGAGCTGGTTCACCCTCCACCTTATGACTCTGTGGAGGTGGTTCAGCTGCAATTATTCAGTTTTGTCCCAGGGGGCTTGCATCCCCTAGAGGGCCTCAGCAAGGGTTGCGGACCAGCTCTTTGTCTGCTTTAGAGGTGTCAGGCATGGTCATGGCCTGTCCAAACGGCGTTTGGCCCAGTGGGACATCCAGACTACAGCCTTGGCCTAGGATGCTGCTGAAGCCACTAGACCTGAAAGGGGGGTGGCCCGTTCCTCCACAAGGAGGGCTGCCTCTTGGGCACTACTCAAGAGGGCACGAAAGGAGAACATTTGTGCGTCAGCTGGTTGGGCCTCTTCTGGGATATTTGAAAGGTTCTACAGGCGGAATGTTGGCTCCTTGATATCCTCTGCTGTCCTGCAAGCAGGCCAGTGAGGTGTGAGATCCCTGCCATGTTGGGTCATGGCTTCAGGGTTGATGGTTGTGTTGTTTGCTTTGGGCCTTATTCTGTTCAAACAAGCAGACCAGGAATTGGACGTTGTTTTGCTTTGCAACACATTGTTGCCTCAAGACTATTTCTCATCAGTAAAGGAATTTTCCTTAGCATTGTCTGCCTGACATTATTTGCAAGACCCAGAGGGCGGCTTTCTGACCCGATATGAAATAGAACGGATGGTTGCAGAAGGTAACCATTTTTACCCATGTCTGTAAATTTGCTGTTTGTCTTCTAAAACAGCTCACTGACTCAAACCACCACATGGTTCCAGCCCCATGGTGACACAACAGCACTCCCCTTTAACAAGAAGAAACCTTGAGCAGGACCAGGCTCATATAGGGGGACCCTCCTGCTGATGGCCGGGTGGCTAGGGAGAGAGGAGAAGAGGGAGGAGGACAGGTAGAGGAGAGAATAGGTAAAGAACATAGAAATACATTATATTAATTAAAATAAGCTGTCGGGTTGGGTGGGTCAGCGGGGTCAGAGGTCAGTAGGTCAGCATACAGCTATGAAGGCGGCGATACCTGTAGATGAATACGGGGGGCAGAAAAACTACAAGAAATAACATCACGAGTCTACTTGAGGCTTGAGGTGAGGAGGAGAGGAGAGGAGAGGAGAGGAGAGGAGAGGAGAGGAGAGGAGAGGAGAGGAGAGGAGAGGAAGAAGGAGAGGAGAGGAGAGGAGAGGAGAGGAGAGGAGAGGAGAGGAGAGGAGAGGAGAGGAGAGGAGAGGAAAACTTGCAAAGCGCAAATACAAGCACAAAATGGGGACATTGAGGAGCACTAAAGGCTCTTGAAAAGTTGTTAAAACTCCCTGGTTGGAAAGAAATGTGGACCTAATGATAGATCTATTGATACAAATTCCTTTTATTATTGTTTAAATTTCAGTGTTTTTAAAAGTGTTGACATCCAGGCACAGTCTTAAAATGCTTTTATAGTGTCCAAGACAAGGGCACGGAATAGAGGATCTGTGTATGGAATAATATCTTATTTAGTGAAAAATGTAGATCAATGTATTGTGTCAAAAAGCACCTCATGAGCAATGTCAGTTAAAGCTATGCATATCCCTAACACTGACAACTGGTTTATAAAAATGCTCCTTTTTATACTTTTGCAGTTGTCACATTAACTCAAGATAAACCCTGAAAAGAGTTCCAGTGTGAAAAAAAAAAAAATCCAAAGTGCCCCTAAATGCCCATCATATAAGAGCAGATCCTTTAAGAAAGTTAGGTCAGTCCTGGTGCATGTGTTCCATCCCTTATGGGTTGAATTTGTTTGAACACCATCAGGGAACAGCTCCTTCAATGAAAGACTTAAAAAGTTCATCAGACACCCATGATGGTCATCCGTAATGTGGGGATGCTTCTCTGAAGTAGCCCCCAGAAAACCTCAATAAATCCAGCCAAATAGGAAGAAATCCCTGTTAAAGATGTGTACAGTTGTTCTTAGATGAGTCTCATTTATCAATGAATTCCACTACGGAACTAACTATACTGCTGTACAGTAAATAATTCTTTTTAGCCACCAAAATAAAGTTAAGAATTTGAAATGGATGGTCGGTTACAAAGGGATTTTCAGACGGATGGCGCCCTCTTGTGGTGACTCAGAACACACATATGTAGGCTTGGTGAATTGGCCCGGGTTTGTTCTACGAAATCCTGTAGATTTAAGGGAACTCGATTAAAATCAGGTCGTTTAAATCTTGAAATGATCTATTGTCACCAATGAAAACCCGGTTAGAGTCGTGTTTACATGTTTTTATCATTACATCCTTGTTTATTATAATTTTTGAGGGACTCTTGGAACACAGGGGTGATTTTTTCACTGCTCTCAGTGGGGTTTTTCTTTATCTTTGATCCAGCGCTGAGGGCAGAACTGAGGTCCTCCCTGACATCCCTTCTGACCTTTGACCGATAGGTTCTGGTGTAGTTTGTCCTTCCACCACACGGTGGCAGTAAAAGAACAATAGCTGATTCGATGCGCCACATTTGGAGTTCTGCGGCTCCAGCAAGTGCATGAGAGTCACGCACTCAGGTCATCTGCACATATGTAAAAGTTTCGGTGATAGTTATCGTAGGTCTGCCCGGCAAAACATTACCTGCCGCAGAATCTGTCAGTTTTAATTTTTTACTATTTTGTCTTTAATCTTGTCAACATTGGCATTTTGCAAATGGTGTCGTAGTAAAGAATGAATTTCCCTGAATTAATTTTATTATATTATTATTCTGACCTTCAGATGTGCGGTTTCTACCTTGTGTTAAATAGTTTTGTTTTTGAATAAACTGCATTTATCTGTTAGCAGATGTAACGAGTGGGTTAATAAATCAATCATTTCCTTGCCTTAAATTAATTAATTAATTAATTAACTTATTTATTTATTTATATATAGATGGTGTTCTACATTTCTGCGTTGTAAACAGTGGTTATTTGACTTACCGTTGCCTTTCTATCGCCTTAAAATGGTGGTGAAAATCCCAGTACATTCTGGTGCTGTTTTGAACAGTTTGACCTAATAAGGTATATAAATATATCATTTTCGAGGTTAATATTTGCTGCTCCTCAGTTTGGCGGTGTCCTTGCATCCAAATCATAAATAGTAGTAAAATGACACAAATAGTGATATTACCCTTGGAAATTTTAGTCAACATGTCAACAGAAACTCTGGATTGTCACAGATACGCGCGCGGACACACACACACACACACAAACACACACACGCACACACACACGCACGCACACACACCAGGTCATATTATGAAGACCAAAGCGCAGCATGAACACATCATAAAAATGGACATGCAGTTTGTGTTTTTAATAGCCTGGCGAGCTGGTTCCGCTTCCCTGCGTTTAATAAAATTGACAAGCAGCTTCTGGCTGCTGGGGAGAGAAGAGGCTGCCGCCCCAGGCCGCATGTTTGTATGGAAGAAGGAAGCAGAAGGTAAACAGTTCTGCCTTCTAGCGCTACTAAATCAATTTGTCCATTTGGATTATCAACTAGAATTTGATTAATATATAGACTGGATAGGGAGGGAGAAAGTCGGGCCGAATATCTCTCTGTGGATGGTAATTAATCACCTGTTAAAGTAAATTAAAACATATATCAACTTTGTCAGGGACACGCTTAGTTCAATAGCCCGTAAAATTGAAGTTTAAAGTGTTAAAAGGCTCTACAGTAAACTAAAACTTTCAAATCAACCCTATTTAGTGATCAATCAAGCTGTGTCCTGCGGCAGGGACAGCTCAGTTCTCCCCTACACTGCAGATGGCTGCTGAACACACACACACACACACACACACACACACACACACACACACACACACACACACACACACACACACAGAGTTCTCACAACTCTAATTAGTTCAACAGTGTCGAAGTGATCATAACACAAAAATTCGGCGCGCGGGAGTATGTTATAATACTACTACTAATAATAATATCAGCAATATTAGCATATATAATATATAGTAGTATAGTATAATAATATATAATATTAATACTAAGAATATTTACACCAATGATATTATTACTATTACTATTACTACTACTACTAATAATAATCATCATCATCATCATCATCATATTCAAAATCATAATCATAATAACACTCCAAATATAATTTGTTTGCAGTAATAACAATGAGAATTATTATTATAATACTAACAGAACAATAACCCCTGCGCTGTGAATAATTATACACACACACGCACACATACATACATACATACATACATACATACATACATACATACATACATACATACATACATATCAAAATATATTATTTGCAATCGTCATAATGATAATACGGTTTAAAAGCATATTTGTCATATATTCTGTGCTGGCAGGTCCCAGATGGTGACGGGCAATTGTTTAGAGGTCCATCTGCGGGGGGGCGTGCGGTGCTGGTTCACTTGTGTAAACAGGGGTCATCATGCATCGAAATTCAATTTTCCGGCTGATTGAATAAAAAATCTTTTCCGCGCGCACGTGAGGCGTTGGCGTGTACCTGTGCGTGCAGCGTTTGCGTGCACGGCTGTCATAAATACATATGACTCGCTGAGTGAACCCGTGCCGTTTGTTTCTGAATTTATTCACGTTTCTATACGTTGGAGCGTTTGAAGGCTGATCAAAATGGATTTTAAAGAGCAGAAGCAACAACCGATTAACCAATATCCTTAATTGGATATCCTTAATCTATGTGTACTTAGATAGTTTGACCGTGTTCAACACGAGAAGATGGAGTGAAGTCTCTGGTCTCCAACTCCATTATTATTTCCCAGTGCTGCACCGACCAGCGCTCCCAGTTTACAGTCATGGCCGTGTTAAAAACGGACTCCGTCCACATTATGTGCGATTCAAAAGAGGCCGCGTGGTTGAAAAGACGGGTTAGATCCATCCATCAAAATGACTGATAAATGAGAAAGAGGGCCCTTAAACCATATGGCCCCTCTGAAAGGCTCTTCCGTCCGCCATTGTGTTCGGAGACCCGCCGGCCAGTTCGGAGGGGACACACGTTTTTCTCCGTATTGCACACTGCTGGAGAGCAAGCCCCTGGGGCTAACACACACACACACACACACACACACACACACACACACACACACACACACACACGCACACACACGCACACACACACACGAATGTCCACCCCGGAGTTGCCCCATAATTGTTCAATTTAACGCCTGAGTTCATCTAAATGTGCTGAAAATGTTTTTATTATTTCGAATTTTATTATTGCAGTGTTAAATTACATGATTAAACTTTCTGCGTTTGTTTATAGAGCTCCAAAAGGCACTTAAAGTGTTAAAACTGATTTACAAATATATTAAATAATCAACTATCAGAAGCGTGGAGCCTTTTCTGCCTGATTATCCTTCAGAAGTGCTGTCATATCAAAAACTCGGGAAAGCAACGGGGGGTGTCAGAGGTTCGCGATTGAAGCCAACCGGCCTGAGATCGCGCACCTGCATCTCCCAGGTTCTCTGTCACGGCTCATGTTTGGTCCGCGTCTCTTCCTGTGCGCGCTTAAACCAAGAAATCCTCCAGAAATCCTGCAGAGATTCTTCCTGAACGCATCGCGCTATCGTGCATGTTGCCCTGGAGACCCCCCATCCACCTCAGTCATCCACGTCAATCTCTTCATCTTCGTCTTCCAAGCAGCACTGAATGTCCAGTCGAGCCGTGTGCCACGAAGACTGAGTGGACGGAGGCGACAACTGGGGCCTTTGGGAGGCGACATCCACCGTGGTGTGACGGGGGGCCACGGAGGACGCCTGTTCAGGGTCTGTGTAGCCTGGTATTGAAACGGTCCCCCCACCCATAACCCCAGCTGCGCATTTCTCCAGCTCGGCGAGCTTGGTGAGCTTCTCAAAAGCAACATTGCCCGCAGCCTTCGCGGACTCCACGTCCGCCTTCATCTCCTCCAGGTCCCGCTTGAGTTTGGCCCGTCGGTTCTGGAACCAGGTGATGACCTGCGCGTTGGTCAGACCGAGCTGCTGGGCGATCTGGTCCCGGTCCGCCGGACTCAGGTACTTTTGGTACAAGAAGCGCTTCTCCAGCTCGTAGATCTGGTGGTTGGTGAACGCTGTGCGCGACTTCCGACGTTTCTTAGGTGTGTTCCTCTGGCCGAAGAGAGTCATCCCATCTCGGCCTGACAGGAAGGAAGAATTAGATGTCAAATGAAATCATCAGCCAGTAAATAATGCGTGAAACACGAGCAAACAGCCAGCAAACAGTTTCATTAAAATCCTCCCAAAAGAGAACAATAGTGTCGAGAAACTGCCTCGAATCTCTTAGTTTCCATTTTCAAAAATAAATGGTATTAACAGTGATATTAAATAATAACGCTAATATATTAAACAATAATTTACACGACCACAATAATACGTTGAATCGAATATCATTTTACAAGGTACGATTATTCACGACAAAATATCTTCGACAATAAATAAAAATGCCAAAATATACTTTAGATTTTTTTTCAACGTCGGTATAAAAATTTGAAGTATTGTTAATAAACTATTTATTAAAACTATCTTAAACAAGTAAATTGTCCACTGTCTTTTCAAGAGTACTTTATTGATCCCTTTAGGGGGTGTCCACCAGAGAAATTAGCAAATTCGGTTTGAATTTAACGCAACAATGTTGCGATCGGGTCCTTTGTCTATTTACAGGGAATAAGTGGAGAGAAGTGGATCTTTTACCTTCAGCCGCCTGCAGGACGCTCACCTCCAGGCCTTTAAAGGTCTTGCTGGCCAGCTCCTCCAGCGCGCACAGCGGGGAACTTTGGCTGAGCAGCGGCCGCCCTGACAGGCTGTAGCCCGCCGACGGCAGCTTCTCTGCTCGGGAGCCGTGCTGTGCTGTTCCGTGCAGGGAGAAGCTTCGTCGACCGGACGGCTTGTTAAGGATGTCTTCGATGCTGAAAGGCGTCAACGGCTTGTTGGAGTTCGCCGGCGGAGGAAGCTGATCCAGCGGACTGCGCCTTCTCTCCTCCTGTTCCACCGGGCACGTCGCGTCCTCCCTAGAGGTCATGTCGGGTCACGCCTGATTCTTTTTTTTTTATTCCTCCACAAATGACTCGCACGGGAAACTCAAAGATGCGCAGAGATGGTGATAACAGCCCGCAGCTTGGATCACAGGTGTCTCTTTAGAGCCGCATGCTGGACACCCGGGGGGGGGGGGGGGGGGGGTGGGGACAGCGGGAGACACTTCAGAAGACCCACGGACCCTTTTCTAGAGTGACACACGAAGAGAAGCGACGCGAGTCCATCAGTGATGCAGCCGAGCAGCAGCGATTGACCGCCAGGATCATCTCACTGCCGACTGGAAGGCAAACTATCTCTCTGCTCCTTTCTCTCTCTCTCTGCCTCTCTCTCTGCCCCCCCCCCCCCCCCCCCCCCCCCTCTTCTGATAGTACAGTGGACCATCCCATTTAACTTTTCTTACCAAAATTAGACAATCAGGAAAAGGTGCCACTTCCCTTTAGCCTAATGTTCTACTGTTTTCCACCACTATGCTGTTTGTCCGGCTAGCTTGCGTCCATCTTCAGCCTGTTCTTGGCTGGATGTAAACGAGCTCATATGCATATGGCTTGGGTTCAGCTTTACTGCCATTCGCCGACTCGACAATTTTCCACCCGAAAGCTTTGAATGAAGTCGTTGCAAGAGCAAGGTGTGGTGGTCTAATAAGCTGAAGCAGCGTGCAAACACAAACTTCAGGGCCTCCGCCAGCACTCCGTGTGCTTCAGGCATTTGCTACTATCACAGCAGTGCTGATACCATTACTAATTCATTTTGGGCTAACCGCAGCATGTCGAAAAGAGAAGTAGATGGAGTTTGCATGACCTCTAAGGTGAAATGCACAACAGTGGTGATGTTACAGTGCTGCTTAAAACAAGAAAAGAAGATCCTAATATCTGTTTGGGTCACAGTTGTTACCCAAACGGTGAACTGATTGTAATAGTTAAGAGTTTCGTCTTTGTTTGTTGAGCGCAGCAGAAGCTGGGCAAGTGATTAACGGAGTTTTTGGAGAGCAACTGGAGTCAAATCCTTTTGCAGTTCTGGAAAAGTCCTCCGACAGTTTTATTTCATAATTTACGTCTGCATTGGTCATGCTGTGACATTTGATTTTACGCTGTTTCTTGGATCTTTTCAGAGGCTTCCTGCCCCCTCTCATTCCTCCATCAGAGAGCTTTAAAAGCTGATCTGATGGATGTGATGTCTTCATCTCCCAGCTCTCAAGTGTGGATTTCTCCGTGTAGGTTTTGAATTTCAGCTTTGGGAAGTGTGTGTCGTGCCGACGCAGGAACACTCTCCACTGTTGTGAGCCTGTCTTAATGGAAAATGGCACAGATGAGTGGAGAGGAAGGAAGAACGTCTCACACCATGGAAAATCCTCTTTTTAGTGATACTAAAAAAAAGAATTATAATAACAATAATAATGATAACGATAATAATAATAACAACAGTAATAATAAACATCATAATAATCATAGGAACTTGACTTTTGTTGAAACATTCAGAACTTTTCCAATTTTAGTTTTTAATGTTATGCTGCAAACACTTTTGGAGAAGAATAATTCATATCAGACATTATTACCTCAATCATTGCTCAGTTTATGATCCCCAAATATTTTGGTAATGTTTATTATTTTGTTCTCCGTTGGTCTTACATTAACCAAGAAACAAGTTGTGTTGTAAAAGAATCCATGTGTGCAGGTGCAAGCTTTTATATTTAACATGCAACTATAGCATAGAAACAATTTGAAACATATATATATATATCAAATGTTTTACTATTCTATATACAGTATAATTCTATATTTTTCACTGGGATAAAATAAACTCTTATACTTTTTATCTCAGTTTTTAGAAATACAATTTAAAAAGCTGTGAAAAACATTTGAAGATGTTTAAATAAATGAAAAAATGGCATATTTGTTCCCTTATTTTTCTGTTTTCTATTTAGTCGGTTATTGGGAGGAGCAGGTGTCTCGTATGTTCTTAAGTGCACTTTAATTACTGCTGTCAAACTCCTGTAATTATGACATCAGAAGTTTTGTCTGCGCGATGGAAAAGACTTTATATTGTATTAACATATTCGAATGATACCGTTGACTACCACAAGAACACACACAAGATTTTTACCTCCTAACTGCTGTTGTCTTTTCCCATAAAAATCATTATGGTCTGCCTCCCTCTGGCAGCGTAATAGATTTTCTCAGCTAGTTTTTGTAAATGGGCACTGTTGCAATACAGAAGCAATCGTATTAATAATAATCTGCATCAAGAGGATTTTAAAGCTCCTCTGCCTGCCAGACCGCTGTTGTTGACCGTGACTGAAGTGATTTATTCATTACTGATGACTGATGACAGTAGCCTGACATGTTCATTAATAGTGAGCATGGTCAGCCACCCTAGCCTTTGCCCTCTCTCTCCTCAGCAGCAGACTGGAACAAATCAGCAAGTGGGAGAGAGAAACTTGTTAGGCTACTCCAGTTTCAGGCTCTTCTTTATTTTTGCGTCCTTGCATGTACGGTCAACGAGCCTCAATGGTTCTTTATGTGGTGTAGAACAACCCATAAAACAAGAAAGAGAGAGCGAAAGAAAGAAAGAAAGAAAGAAAGAAAGAAAGAAAGAAAGAAAGAAAGAAAGAAAGAAAGAAAGAAAGAAAGAGAGAGAGAGAGAGAGGGAGGGAGGGAGTGTCATGACTGTGAAAAAGTAATAATGACAAAACATTTTTTCTCCAGTCGAGCTAACAGGAAATCAATGTTTCATTAAAGGCATCATGTTTAGCAGCTTTGGACAAAACAGAGCCTCGACAATCAGTCTCACCTGATGTTAAACGTGTGTGCGCGTGCGTGTGTGTGTGTGTGAGTGTGCGTGTGTGTGCGTGTGTGTGTGCGTTGACTTCTCCATTAGTGCAGGCTCACTGTCAATGAGAGGTTCCAGCTGGGTGGAGAGTGTCCTTTTACTCAATTACAACATCATGTGACAGCGCATCGAGTCCTTGTGGAATTTGAGGGCTTCATTCTAATATTTCTCACAGAATCACTTTTTTTTAAAAAATCCAGGATTGTAACTTTACATTTACCGTACATTAAATATTAGACTTGTAATGCCACAGTGAAATATTAAACATTGATTAAAAATACAACCTGATTTATATTTGCTTTTTCCTGATTAAAAGCAGTATTCAAAGCCAAAACTTAAAAAGCCAAAAATTAAATAAGCCCCACCCCATTGGTGCGTGTTTGCTTGTATAGTATAGGTCACTGGAATCTTTGGGTACAAAATGGATACATAAATGAATCAAAATAGTTGTAAAGTTAGACTAAAATTCTTCCAAGTATTCTGTCCTCACAACCAATCTGACAAACAGAGTCTCACAGATCTACTTGTCTGTGTGACAATCTAATTTTGATGTGCTTGGTGGTTAAATTCTGGAGCCCCACAAATGTGTCAGAGCAAAGTACCGAAGCCCGAACTGCTCCCGATGCTAAACGTTTACAATTACAAAGATTCCAAAGGATTTTCCCCTGCACGACTGTTTGTTTCTGGTTCCAGCAGCAGAACGATCATGTAACCTGGCTGACGGGGGCTTGCCTTATCTCATGACGTGCACACTTTAATCGAGCTCTGCTTAAAATTAGACTGGTGTCCCCTTGGTATTCGTTCCTTGTCCCAATTTACGTACGGAGAAAATCGAACACGTCCTCCTCCTCAACACTAGGGGGCAATACTTGTCTTCTCAGTAGGTTGCTACAGTGCTCTTTCAGGTTGACCTACATGGTCGACCAGTATGCTGACCTTTGCTGGCTCTTTTATTGCCAGAGTCAGATCAGAAAAGACAGAACTCATGACACAATAATTTAAAACACGCACAATGCAGCAAGATTTCAATGAAAAAATACACACACAACGTACGTACGCACGCGTACCAAAACTACAACACACCAAAACATCAATAAGCAAAAATCAACAAGTTTATCGTATGCTGCTGACAACCATTTATGTCTTTCTCATGAACACAGCAATGAAAGCTGGGTTCTTCAGCGCTGGTGTGGCTAACTAGCCAGTGTTGGGATGTGGAGGACAGCTTTGATTTGTTTCCCTGTCCTGTTTTTTGTGCTCATTTCCCTCATCTGTGCGGGCTGGGTGTGGCAGGCAGATTTCTCCGACCCCTCCTCCGGAGTTCCTCGCCTGCTGCTCGTCAGCTCATCAGGAGCAGCTGTGTTTAACTCATGTACTGGCTCCTGTGCTGGTTCTTACTGATTGAAGCTGGTTGTTTGGCTTTCTGATTGCTTTTTGTCTTTGGTTCCAGCCTCACCTGCCACGCTCATCTCCTGGATCCAGACTGCTCAATGTATACAGGGAACAACACGTTGCATATTTGTTCAAAGTGAGCTCACCATGAATTGAATAAGTACCGAAAAAATGCCAAAACTCACACATCGCTCCCACCCTCTGTATAGTTTTCAGAACCTTTGTGGCCAAGTCCAAGCAACTGTCCCCTCCTCTGCTCACCGGGTCCTCTGAGTGGCCATCAGAGGGGAACTTCCAGGTCATCCTCATTTCCGTTCCCACTGTGTAGCTCCATCTCTGGTTTGCCACACAGCTCAAAGTCGTCTCCACCTGGTTGTCGGAGCAGAGTACCGCCTTGCTTGTACCCGTTAATCATATCGTGTTGAGTTTGTACTAGTGCAAAAGTGGCAAACAAGTGGCCCGAGAGATGGTAATTGTGTGGGTGTCTAGAGCAGCTTTGAGCAAGGATGAGCTCAAGCTCTTTGCCATCACTGATGTCCAGGACAAGCAAGGGACACGCACACTAGGAGATGGATGATAGTTACCCTGACAGTTGCCCTTATGGGCTCTAGATAACAACAACGTAGAGCTTAGACAAATCACCAGAATGAGGTGATATTCAAAAGCGGCACACTTGTGTAAGCGATTGTTGTCTTAGCGAAGGGAAACTTGTGAGGGTATCGTTCCCTACTGAGGGCGCAGGGGAAAGTGGGAACAGAGACTTGCTGCTGACACAGTGTCAAGTGAAGAGGCAGTAGTGCACCTAGACCTACTTGTTCAGCTCCCTGGTGAGCCTAGCGTACTTGCCCAGGTAGATTTGCAGGCATTAACACAAGGTCTTCACTTAACGGGGCTGAACGTTGGGACTGGTGCTTCAGCAGAGACCCCCTATAAATATTCAATACTCTGAGTGATGCGCCTGATTTTGAGTAGGGCTGATTGAACCGGCTGAAGGCACACCCATCCAACACCTGGATGAATCCCTTTTGGGGGACTCCCCAGGCCAAGTGTCTGCTGCTAGCTCAGCAATTAACACTACTCAGATCTAGTATGTTCAGAGGGAAACCAAGTAGCCGAGGTTGCGAAAACGTCCCTTTAGCCCAGAAGCTTGTCTCCATTTATGGTTACAGCCAAGTCATTAGATCCCAGATGTAAAGATCTACATAAGTGTGAAAATCATGTCGGTTTTTGAAAAGGCCTTTTGTTTTATGAGTAAATGTCTAAAGCTTGTTCTAAATTGTTTGTTTATTGCTTTTATCAGCGTGATTGTGCTTCATGTGCAGACTTCCTGTGCTGTTTCACTGAAACAGCTGATTTCATGGGGACCTGGGTACTGATCACCAATGCACATGTGGACCAGGTTTAATGGTGAACGAGGTTTAATGTGCCACTGAACCTAATACCCCCGGTTCGGTTCATACAGAGCTCTACTTTAAAGCAAAGCTATAAAACTGTCCCGCCACACTTTTTATGACTGTTTGCATCCAAAATGACAGATTTTATACCAACCTTTGGAAAGGATTAAAAGTTACACCAAGGAAAACAATCAGATATAGCATGTAGCATTTTTTCTGTTATTTAGCCACTACAAAGATAATGATGAAATAATGCCATTGAATAATTTTTTGGGTTTTTTTTTCTAAAATTCTTTCTGGTCTAAGCTGTTCTATATGTGTTTAGCTTGGTTTCCGTTTTTGGTTAGCAACAGGAACACTTTAATAAAGGACTGTAAAGCAGTTCAGAGGTGTGACTTCATAAAAAAAAAAACACAATTTCATCCATGGATCCCAAATTTATCCCAGGATTTTAGTTCTGGACGTTGAGAGTCAGTAGATTCTCTGGCGAAGCACACATACACAACACACGTGCGCTCATATGAGACTATTTCCTTGCCAAAATATCAGCACAACAACCCACAACAGAAAAGGTGACAGCAGATCTGGGGTGGTGGGGGGGGTGCAAAACAGAACACAAGCAATAAAAGAAGGGCAGGTAAAAAGAGAACAAAGGATGTGAGAAAGGGAAGCAATAACTGAGGGAAAAGAGTAATGGAACCAGCAATGTGGAGAAGGACTAAGTAAGACTGTGGGGTTTTTTTCAGTCGCTGACGTTTGGATTTCATGTGACACCTGGACCAGTGCGCATACCTCACAGATAATGTCACATTACAATTCTCACAGCCATCCGTGCCTTTACTGAGCTCAAGCTGCCACAAGAAGGGAGCGTTTATCCCAACTTGTGTCCTTGGAACAGGTGCAGGATTTTGGCATCAATGGTTCAGCTTTGTACTTAACAGCCAGAAGAGATTTAGGGAAAAAAAGAAAAAATAGTCCGAAGACATGAGAAGGATTCGTGTAGCGGTTCTGCATTAGCATGCAGAGAAACTCCTGTCAGATGAGCTTTCTTAACAGACCGATTATGAAGTGATCACTTTTCAAAACCGTGCCTTGTTGGTAATATTAATAGAAGATAAGACAACCCGCTGGTCTCTTCCCTGCCTGAATGCTACGTAATTGTTGCCAACAGGATCAGTCATCATGAGCACATCGTTTTAAATCGTTGAAACGGCATCAGTTTGAGCTTCTTTCAACACAGAACATAAAGTGTTCACTCGTGTGTTTGTGTCAGAAAGGGTTGAAGCTAAAATGAACCAACTGCTCGATCAACATATTAACCTCGGGCCATTTGGTTCGGGAACATTTGCTTGGCTCATTCCTGTCCAAACATATCTCTTGTCACTCCATTTTATGAGCTGGGATTAAAGTGGCTGGATGAGGATTCCACAGCCTTGCACAGTGGCCGTTCCCTCCGTCCTCTTAACGGCAACATGGGAATGTGAGGAAACCAGGAGAAGGCCACACATGGAGGTCACGCAACTTTTCCTGCCAAGTTATGTAGTTCACACGTCAGTAACACACACGAGGGAGGGGCGCTGTCGGAAAGGAGTCGATCAGCTGATGTCCGAAGTGTCTATTTATTCGCAAATTAGCTTTAAATGGATATTCACTTAGAGAGATCGGAATCAACAGTCGCCCGGGGTCAATTTGCACCTCAAATCCAGACACATAAAGGAAATATGATGATACATTTTCACGTTTAAACACATGTATAATAATGAGCTTCCTCTCAGGAGACTAGATGTCATTCTGAAAATAAACCTTCAGCACATGTTATAATTAAAAATAAATATTAAAAATAACTTACCGTGCCAGCAAGCCCATAAACCATTGTGGAGACAGTTTGTAGGCTCTGAGGATCTATTTTAGTCCTGCATCTGCTCACCTTGGTCGGGGAAATCTGGCCTAGGTGAGGGCAACCAAACCGTTTAAATGTGAGATATCACAGAAATGCACGATTCACCCTGTAAATGTAAATGTGTGCACAATTGTGGAAGAAGTACTCACAATCCAAGCGTGCACGCAAGTGTGCAAGTATTTTAATAGCTAAATGTTATTTAGCTTAAAAGCTAAACAATAATCAGTTATAGGCCAGCTGGCCTGTTAACTCAACTTTTAATAAGTAACTTTCTGTGTTTCTACTGTGACTGATTCACAAGTGGGATCTACAGTGGAAAGATTTATCTCCAGGCCGCTTTTGCTATACACACCCTGCCACCAATTAGTGTTAGCAGCCAATAATTTCAGTGTGTAAAAATGTCTTTCCTGACTCTTCAAATGCTGAAATACCGTGCACAGTTTGCCCATATGACAAAAATGACAGAAAAATGAGAAAATGAGATTGTTGCTATTGGTGGTAAAGATTCATCAGCAGATAAAATATGACCAACCCAAACAGATTTTTTTGGTAGTTTGTTTTTACTGTTAATACACTCTCTTTATTCTAATTGTTCTGTTCTAATCTTTATTCTAAACGTAACATAGAGCCAAATTTTCCACTTCATTTAGCATCTGCTGGAAAGCCAAAATATAACTGTAGATAAATTCAGGCATTAAGAGGTGATGTTGCTCATGAAGATGATGATGATGAGGAGGAGGATGGAGGAGGATGAGACAGTTTAATCTCATATCTGAGCATGTTCACCATCAGCTGCAGTCAGGCCTTCATTTTAGGTCTGACTTTAACCCTGCAGGATAAAAGGGAATCACATACAAAAGGAAGAATGATAGAGACGCGACCAGCCTTCATCGGCAAGAGAACAGCAGACGTGATGAAGAAGGAGGCACCAAAGAGAACAGGAGCATAAATATCTGCTATAAAATGAGGCTGATACAACCAGAAAAGAAGACAATAGTCCCTCTGTACCATGAATAAACATCGTCAAACATCCTCTTATTGAATTTGACAACCGTTAATTGAGAGTTTTGAGCGGATCCCATCAAAGGGGAGTTTTATGTGGGCAAATATTTACTCCAGGATTTTTAGAACTGTTACACATCATTTCAATTAAAACTATTAAAAGAAAAAGACTAAACTAAAATGGAGGACTGGCAAATGAATAATTGTCATCAGGATGAAGTTGAGGAAGGCAATTAAACCAACATGAGAGAGAGAAGGAGGCCAGCGGTGACGGACGAACAGGAAAAGGCTCTGATAGCCTTAAAAGGAAAAGCCCTCATGACCAGCACGCCACGGCGTCGTAGACCACGCCGCATGATGCTTGTCTAGTTGGAGAGAAAACAATCACAATACTCAGTCAAGCCATTAATAACTGTTTGTGCGCTAGTGCGTGTGTGTGATGCACAAACACACATATAATGCCCATTTTTAAGTGCTTCAGGGTGTTAATTTTCAGGAACGGGATGAGTCCTGGGCATCCCGGTGTGATTCATATTAAAAGTCAATTGGCCTTAAAATTTGGCCAGAATCCTGAAGTCTGGAGCAGGGAGAGCCAGCATAGCGCCCAGCTAATGGCGCAGAGGCCCACGGTCGTTCAAACTGATTCTAACCACAGCCAATGGGCCAGAGACAGAGTGTCACAATGGCTGACCATTACACTGATGACATTCAGTCTGCTAACTGGCGCTCCTCCGTATACGCTGCTGGTGGTCAGCTAGCGTGCGCTGGAGTCACGACAAAACAGAGCAAAACAAGAAAAACCTATATGCACTGAAATGTTTGAACCAAAAAATAGGTGTAGACTCTCTCTCTCTCTGTTTTTATATATGTGTGTGTGTGTGTGTGTGTGTGTGTGTGTGTGTGTGTGTGTGTGTGTGTGTGTGTGTGTGTGTGTGTGTGTGTGTATGCTTGTACCATTAGTGAGAGCTATCAGAGTCTCTTTGTCCTTAATTTCCCGCCTGTGTGCCTGCGTGCTGAGGTATGTCAGGACAGGAAGCCATGAAGGCGGGGAGGCCATCACCCTCCTGCTGCTGGTGATTTCGCAACAACTTCAACCATAATTACCGCGCACGCCATTTACGGCAACACCAAAACTGATCACTTGCAACATCTCCGGGACCAACATCACTGCAGCAGGGCACTGAAACTGGATTCATTGATTAGTGTTTAACTCGCAGCTTCACTCATTTAGTTCTAGTCTGACTAACCATGCACTTAATATAAGACAGGCATTAGTGGTCGTTATAGTTTATTGTTGCATTTTGGGCTGAATCATTACTATTATGGATGAAAAGCTTCAATAACGTACTTTTACTTCATTAAAATGTCAAATTGTTGCTCATCAGACCTTCAGGAAATCTCATCAACTTTAGATACATTAAATACATTTAATAAAACACACGAGTCTGAAATTATTCATTTTAGACTTTTTCTTATGACTAAAAACTCTAAATCTTATGGATATTGACTAGTTTATTGCTTGTTACACCCAAAAATGAATATCCATTATTGAAATAATCTACTTTTATGCAAAGATTATGTTGACTACTCAGTTATTAGCAAACATTTAAAATTTCTGTTTTTCTTAAATTCACTTCGATTCAATCCAGTTTCATTTTTCATTTTTCACATATTTGGGAAATTGCTCCATAAATTAGGAAATACTGTTAAAAAGCCATAAAGTGATACAATGTTTTGTAAATCGGATTGTGTAACTATGAAAAAAATAATTATAAATTGTTCATAGTTTGAGGTAAGAAGTCATTAAGAGGCAACAGCTTTAGAGATCCATCCTGTAAAATTCCATATTTTTTAAAATTGGAAACCACTCTTTACCAAATCAAAGGCAACAAAATCTAAAACACAAAGTGAACCCATTAAAGGTCTCCGACGAGGACAGTAAATTAAGTGTTAGATGCAGAAATGACTTAAACATAACGTCATAATATACATTTATTTGTTTCTGCTGCCCAAACACAGAGCTTCTCTCCGCTTTCCTCCTGTCCTCGTTGTCACTGGATCCATGTTGGGGGCAGATGTTTGGGCCCCGGGGCAGTTGCTGTCGCTGCACCAGGCTGGTGCCCTTTGTTCATGCTTCACCCCGTCGCCATGACGGCAACGAGTGGCTGGACGGTGGACATTAGTTTGAATCTCAGCCTGCTGCAGAAGCAAACGCTGCTGTAAACGCAGCAACAAGGGAGCTGCCAAAAGGTTTAATTGGCTTAATCACAGAGTATCTGTGGATTCATCCGGAGCACCAGATTAATGTGACAGATCGCCTTTATCATTGAGCAGCGTCTCCTCATTAATCCCAGTCTGGCCCTGTACACCTCTGACCAACCAGTGCTCCCACAGTGGCGTTTCTCTTTGACCAGTAGGTTTTTCGGGACCCTGCCTGAGCGTCCGATTGCTCTTTCAGATGTTTTAATTCTTGATTATGTCCTGCTATGTCTGTCTCTGGCCTTCACAGTCCTCCCCCCTAACGCCGTCTAGCTCTCCTCACTTTCCCGACATTCCTTTATGGTAAAAGTCTCGTCCGGTGCTTCTAGCCAGCTCTCAGACACTTCTTTGGATTAACTGACCTCCCTGTGCAGGTTCTTTACTGTTATGGCTCCACTCAAAGCTCCACTAACACCTTTAATCCATCCGTGTGCTGGGATCCACGTAGACTCCTCATGCTGATACTACTGCCCTCATCTCCACAGTGGATGGAGGCAAATGATCTGAGGTCCTTCGAAAGGAGACAGTGGGCAGACTGGTAGAAGCCAAACCTGTCGGCCTCCCAGTCTGGACTGGGATCGGTGCTTGGAGTCGGCCTTCAGCTCAGACTAATAAAACAGCAAAGTGGTGTTGGGATAAAAGATGGTGTCGTCCCACAGTTTTACA
Organism: Takifugu rubripes; assembly: GCF_901000725.2. Lineage (NCBI taxonomy): Eukaryota > Metazoa > Chordata > Actinopteri > Tetraodontiformes > Tetraodontidae > Takifugu > Takifugu rubripes. Next base: position 2,542,314 of record NC_042288.1, on the reverse strand, counting down.
CTGACCTGACGTCTCAACATATCAGATATATGATCTCAGATCTGCTCACTATTCACCTATTTAGCATCTCTATCTCCTATTTGTGCCCAGAATGTTATTTCTGGTCTTTTCCAGAGATTACTTTCCATCGCAGGCAAACAAGGCTCATCCTGAACTAAAGAAAAGAACATTTCTCTATTATTAAACCCAAATCATGTCCCCTCTATCCAGACCACATCATATTTACATAAAGAAAAATCTCCCCCATTCCAGATGATTTTATTACATCCTGGAACATTTTGCAGACACCTCACAGGTTCTATGGTTCTGCCTCCTGGACTGAAATGTTTAATATCCTGTTTTAAGCACAAATATTTGGAAAAAGGAGAAAAGCTTTTTAGTGACAATGATGCTCCATGTGTTTCCTGAATAAAGGTGCACACACACACACACACACACACACACACACACACACACACACACACACACACACACACACACACACACACACACACGCGTTGCCCCAAAGCTGCCAGATTTATGTCCTGGCTCTGCAGTTATTAAAGCCACATCTTATTGGGAAATAACGTTACATTATGAGAAGCGTCTAACAAATGACACAGACGCTCTGGTAATCAGATTACAGCAGCAGTTAACTCCCACTGCTGGAGCTTCAGGCTGCCTCGGCACATACGCACCTTGATGTGAATGTGCAAATACATTTATCAATTAATCCATTACTTCTCCTCCTTCCTCTGCCTCTTGTGCATCTTGCCCACTTCACTGAATAGACACCCAAAAATGTATAGTTTCTGATTTCTGATAAATACACCAGGAAATGTGTTTCAAGGCATGTTGACATCTATTGGACGTTGATGACTGACTTCCTCCAAGCCCGTCATTCAACCACATATTAACTGACACTCATTAATTATGCACAGTATATGAATAAAATGTATATACAATACAATGTGTGTATCATTGTATCCGCAGGAATCCAGAACATTGCCAACATTTAATAAGCTTTTCTTTTTAAACCAGTGCTGGCTGGGTGTGAATATGGTGTAAAAATGGTTATAAGAAAAATAGCGACACAAAATCACAACAAATATCTCATTTTTGTAACGATTGCTCTATTTTTGACTCTGCATTACAGGTTATCTTCCACGAGGTGTCGCAGTTGAACAAAATTAATGGTTTGCGCGGTGATTTCCTCACAAATAAAAAACAGATGTAAATAACCTTGTGGTCGGTTATGAGGCACTAATTGATGTTAAATCCCAAAACTTCTACAATGGTCTTTTCAATCAACACTTGATCAACACCCCTTTTAAATGTACTGATTTTTAAAAAGCTACACATTTTTTTACAGCATTTCTAAATAAGTGCTGAGCATCACAAGTTTCATTTTCAATATAAAGCGGGTTAAGGAGGTTTATTAGATTATAATAATATTATTTACTATATTATATATTTGTTACAATTAGTATTGGAAAGAGTGCTGTTTTGTGTTACATTTCTACTTATTTGGAAATAAATACATTCGATTTGTAAGTTGATGTTCTATAAGGGGAAACTATAGAAACCAGTTTGACGAGTTCAACTGCTGTATTTAATTCACTAAGCAGATTCTCACTATGTCCTCACAAGTGCTGCTTTAACCTGAATTATATTGGAAGTTTTATAAACACACCTTCGCAACATGCATTTTTAATGGTTTCCTTCTGTAATCACATCTCAGCTGCTGCACTGAGGCGACACCTCTACTCTCAGACAGGAGGATTTGGGTCACTTTGCATTTACATTATTCACTGTGACAAGGAAACAAACACGTAACGTGGAGCGAAGTACTAGATCTGAAGACGTGCACGCAGGCACTTCTCCACAGAGTCGGTCTTTTAGCACATTTAAGGCCATTACGTATGGAGCCAACTGTCAGCAGTGGGAAGCGTACACATTTTCTGTGTCATGTTTTACACACACACATATGCAGGAAGACACAAACACATCTTCTAGTATAAGTAATGACAATGTTTCACGATGGCGACACCGTGACAAGTGGTGCGTGTGTCTGTCTGAGTATTATTATGGCTCGTACCAGAATATTGGCAACAAATGAGAGCCATCCGTTTCCTTCCTGGCAGCTGGTCCCTCCTCCTAATGGCTTCCCACTGACCTGCTGGGATTAAATAAAATAAAACAGCATCTACCACAACGTTATCATCACTAAACATAGTAATGTGCCATCCTTTGTAAAAGCACTATCACTACTGTTATTACTGTAGACCTACATCAATAATAAGCACCATACAATGTAGCTACTAATGCTGCAACAGCCGTCATCGCTACATCTTTAACCTCGTCGCTCCAGAGTTCGCCAGGGCTGATGAAGAGTTTTGACCCTCTGCGGTTTGCTGAGTCAAACGGAGCATATAAACTTCTCCAGAAATGAGAATTTTATGTGACTTTTGTACTGCGAGGTCTCCAGCCATTAATGTTCAAATAAAACTGTATTTTAAAGGTGTATAAAGGAAACATTCCTTGGTCCAGGAGACAGACAGCACAGCTTTTCATGGAGCTTGGAGCTTTAATCCAGCAGTAGCTGATCCGCCAAGCGTTTTCAGTTCTGTTCCACATCAACAGAAGCTGGATGAAGATGGACTTCAAACCGTAATAATGTGAAGGACGTTTCGAATGATCGTCCAACCACCCGGCTCTCAGATGATGCTGGTACCCTGAAACCTCTCACACTGAATTATCTTCTTCTCTTGAGGCTGAAACCAGCTTTGACAAGTAGCTCTCAGGTCTGTCCTGCCGAGGGTCTGGAGGTTTTTCTAGAAAAGCCTGGACTTCTGTGATTTCTGCAGGGTCTCAGAGAAAGAGCAAGACTCTGTTTGGGTCATGGGTTTTAGGTTTGTCCTTACTCCAAACACCACATTGGTCGCGCCTTTCTTGTATTTTGAATTGTTACGTCAGTCAGCTGTTGACAGTTGTCACACCTGTGTTCCATTCACCTGCATCAGTCCCAGGATTCAGGTGACGGTTCCTCATGCGCCTGTTCCCAGAGTGGTTTGAGCTCAATGCCAGACTTTCAGTGTAACTTCTGGGACTGTTTTCCAACCCTGCCTGTACCTGACCTGCCTGTCTCGCTTCTCACCGAGTTGTCTGTCTGACCTTCTGTCTGACCTTCTGTCTGCCTGCTCCCCGCCTGGTTTTCCTCTGTCTGATCTCCTGAACTCAGACTTATTGACTTGGTTTTTCACAACAAACTGGGTTACTTGCCAGTGGAGTAAATTCTGCTTGTGTGGGTTTATCTTTTGCTGTGGATCACCTGTTCATCGGTCCTGAAGCTGTTAAATCTCTAATCAACGTCTTTTGTCAATCACGCCTCCATTTTTGTGAGCTACATTTGTTTGTGAGCTACATCATTCATTCTGTGAATCAGTTGAAAGGGAACGATGGTTTTGTCCACCATGACGTGTGTTTAATATTTTCTGGAAGATAGTTTTATCTCTCTGTACAATATATTGTATATATTGCATTGATGAAAACCACAACGTGTTCAATAAAATGTGGATTTGACTGGATGAGGTAGTTATATTGACTTAGATTTAACCAGAGCCATGCTGCTGTAAATTTAGTCCGCTCTGCTGACTCTTGAGGCCCCAGAAGCTCAACACATGAAGGAGGAGAAGGAAGTCTTAGACGTGTCTACAGATATGATCCAACTTCCTGCTTGGAAGCTTTTTCCACCCAAATTTATATGAAGGCTTATATTTCATTCTACTCATGAGTGTATATCAATTTCATCTCATTGGTTTGTGTCTGAATTTTAAATTCTAGTTTATATGATTATTGACAGACAGAAGCAGTTTTTAATAGGAAGGGAACCTGGAAAAAACTCCTGCATCCTTTGGTGGCCTGGAACGACCCTTTGACCCTTTACCAGTCACCTCCCACAGTGAGAGGACAAACCAGGAGCAGGATGGGGAACAAAGGGGCTTAAGCCTGGGTGCACGTGGGCCCGTACGACAGCGATGAAGAACAACAGCCCCAGCAGCCTCTGCCCTGGAGCTCTTTATGGGTCAGATGTTTGAAATATGCCACTTGACCCAGAAGCTTCAATGATACATATTTGGACACTGAAGCCAAGTGGGAGGAATCTGTAAGGAGATCTTTTATCACCTGGTCTGTTCAGAGAGTCTCTGTAGCCTCATCTCCAAAAGTGCTCCAGGCAGGTCAGTCATAAGATTGTCGTCTGGCAACATTGTGATGATATTTGGCACACGGCCACTGGGACGACGCTCTTATCAAGATTGGGGACAAGAGAGAGATTTACAGTAGGATAACGTCCTAGATGACTGTCAAACAGAGGTCAAACTCTTTGTGTCTGAACCTAAAACATATTCTTAGTTTGTTATATGCCGTTTTATTTATTCCACATGTTCCAAATAACATATTATAATAAAATAGTTTATTGTTACTTCAAACATGTTTGGTGAGAAATTATCACGATAATTTCATCTTATTTCATTATTTCTTATTTCATTATTTGCTGTTCTGTTCTGTTTTTATCTTTATCTTTTATCTTTTATCTGTTTTATCTGTTTTTATCTGCATTTCGTTGCCTTGTACTTGTGACATGTGTAATGACAATAATGTTGAATCTAATCTAATCTAATCTAATCTAATCTAATCTTTTTAAGTCTTTTTTTAAGGAATGTTGCTAACAAAGCTAAGGAAAACAGCTTTTCGTGCAGCAACAGTGGGGTTAAAGTTACTGGATTATGAAAAGTGGAATGCTACACACAGTAAGTGATCCGAAATGCTGCTCTGGATTCTTACACCACAGCCTGGTAATAAAGTAAAGTTTTAACCTAAAGTTCATTTTCTATCCAACAGTGTCCTGCACTGCACCATGTTTGGCCACAGAAGTGTTGCTTGTGTGTACAGGACCCACTCTCACCTATTTTTAGTGCTTTCTGACTCTTTCAACTAACTACAGAGCTCCATTTTACTCTCAGGACTTTACTGAACCAATTCTTTCCCAACATGTGTGCAGGTCCATCAGGTTGTGAGCATTTGCCTGCTTGAGTTACATGAAGCTCCTTTATATGGATGCAGAAAAATGAAGCTTAAATCGGATAATATTTACTGCATATAAAGTTACCTTAAGGTGATAAGTTACTTTATTACATGTTTTTCACCCATTCTAGTGAAATTAGCTATATCCCATTGACCATTTCTGTGAATTATAGAGTAAAATCACAATCCTGGATTTTTTTTTAAAGCTTTTAATATGTTTTCCCTGTTTCCTCTTCAACTCTTTCTTTTTAATAAATCACCTTCTGCAACCCTCCCTTCCCCTCTTTCTCCTCTTTCCTTCCAAATTCACTTAAGAGTTAATTGCTTCCAACAAGCTTCTCTCTCGGTGTGTCACGTTGCTCTCCGTCATGTGATGTGTGTGACGTCGTGTGTGTGTGTGTGTGTGTGTGTGTGTGTGTGTGTGTGTGTGTGCAGTTGTTTTGGGGAAAGTGAATGAGCAGGACAAGTTCAACCATCGTGTGTGGACCTCCTACAAGAGCCATGACATGCTGTGCTGCATAGCGAGATAACTCCATTTTGATGTTTGGAATCATATCACAGGGATATTTTTAAATGGCCGAGGAGCACCTAATTCCACCATCTGACCGAATCACATCGGTAAGTTTAGACGAACTGCAATGAGCAAATACGTCAGGTCTTTTTACTCACTGTTTCTAACCATTGTGACAGCATCCGCTGAGGTTTATGACCGACAGCTCAGTATCTTCAGTGTAGATGAGTCGCTGCACTGAATCATAGCCGTCAAATAGAATACTCGGGGTGAACTACTGCTCTGTCTCAAACTAGGTGACCAACTACACATTGAAAAACTGAAGATGACTGTTTTATTTATTTATTTATGATTCTTGACCATGATTTCCCGTTTGTGGTCATGGGGGGGTGCTGGGGTCCATCCCAGCTGCATAGGGGTGAAGGCAGGTCCATCCCAGGGCCCTATGTGAGCATTTGGGGGTTGGTTACTGTGCTCAAGGGTACCTCGGCGATGTTCTGGACGTGTTCTGGCACCTCCCCCTGCTACCTTTCATTTTTTGTCCGAACCGGGGCAACCCTCCACTTCAGCCCAGTCTATATATAGACAGATATGTGCAGTAGTAATACAAGAGAGGATGGAGAGTTGTAGCAACTTAACGGGCTCCTTAAAGTTCATTAAAAACTGTTGATAATTTCAGCAAGACAAACAGGCACAGAAACAAACGCAGGCTGTCACATAACATCTTCGCCGGAGGCGGTGAGGATTTGGAGGATTTGGAGGCATCATCAAACCCCCTCAGGACATAGAAAGTTCAATATGGATCAGTGTGTAAAATTCCCTTGAAGCTAGCTGACAATAAAGAGGTGACTGGATGAATTGTAATGTGCTATTTGAGTCCACCCACGGCCTTTTTATATTGGACAAACTAAAACATTACATTAAAAGTGTGATTCCGGCTGTGGCCTGTAAAATGTGTGGTGGGTTTGGCCTGGCCTGCATTTACTGCTAACAGGAGGCAAGATTAGTTTAACTTTTTACCTCGTTCAATTTAAATAGCTGTCTATAGAAAACATCTGTAATGTAAATGAATATGTGAAGGTGCATTTTAAAAAAGACCAATTATTTCCATTATTATTACTCTTCCCAGTGGGTGAAGTGAATATACAGCATGCTTTAATTTGATGCTTCTCTTTTTCTGACATGAGTCTGATGAGTCTGATGAGTCTGATAAGTCTGATGATGATGATGATGATGATGATGATGATGATGATGATGATGAAACCAAAAGGTTGGAGGGGCTGGCTGACACATCGGTGGCCTCATGCTCCGTATAAATTCCTGCCGTAGAGAGTTAATATGGACCAACAGTCGTTAGCATGTATGAGCAGAGGTCTGAAGCTGATTTATTATCCTTATACCTGTTTTAAAGCCTTAACTTACATCAGGATCAAGCAACAGCTGATGCTTTCCTTATTTCAGCCATTTTCCCTGAGACCTGTCTGGACTAAAGTCAAACTGGACCATTATTGGATGGATATTTCCACTGATCTATACCTTGGCCACTGCTGCTGCTGTGCTGCTACATCTCCTAGTTATAGGAGCATGTCCTCCATTGGGTGAACTCTTCTTCTTCTGTGTTTTACAGCAGCTGACTGCCTCCTTGTTAGCAGTGGCATTCCTCACCTCCTTCGGGAGCTCTATGCTGTATGGCTACAATCTTGCTGTGGTCAACTCTCCTGCTGGGGTACGTCTGGAATTTTAAGAATGACAAGATGGTCTGATGTTGAATCAGATCATCTAATCAGTTTAGATCACAATCTTTCACTGCCTTAGACAAATACACAGAAATCTGGGAAAAAAAGTGATTTTGACTAACTTTCCCGAAATATGTCTGATGTTGTGAAACCTAAAAGTTCCCAAATCATAAAATTGTGGCATAAACCCTCAGAACTTTAAGGGAAGTTTTTTAATTAATTATTGTGAGCTCTCTGATAATGTGTAGTAAATAGTCAGGGAACAGATTATGTGAATAAAGTCCATCTGGCTCTCACCTGAGAACTGAATCAGTGTTGAACAACTCGTGCCTTCACATGGTACAGTCATTACTACAGTCTGGGATTCCACCAGATAAGGAGCCAAATATTTCCAAAAATGGATTAAAAAAAAGACCTTGTTCTTGGTCCTGTGTGAGCCACATGATGCACAAACTACGGCTTCTTGTAAAAGAAAGGAATGCAGCCTGAATTTCTCAACCGGGTGACCTACCAAATCTGCATTAGGCCCATATAGCATCTAATAGAACATAATTAGAGTGGCTAAAACTACTCTGTAGTTCATTATACAGTAGTTACAGCTGCTATTCAGCATAAATTATACATGTATATTAGAGGTCCAGTCAATATCCTATAAAAAAAAAACAATGCAAAAAATATGTGTAAATCTCTGGTAATGATCCCGTCACCAGCCTGCCGTTGCACCAAAATGAACCACTTTGGTCACATCATTTAATTTAACTGTAATTAAGATTTATCTCGTAATTGGGGGTTGTTGGATTTATTGGATTCTATGAGTGTGTTGAATATCAAACCCTGTCCTCACAATGCAGGTACCATGTGTATTCTTCATCACACAGCCGTCAACAAATAATCTTGCTTTTCACCTTTGCCTCACCAATTTTCAGTACATAAAGGACTTTTACAACAAGACAATGATAAATCGAACTGGAGCGGCGCTCACTGAAGAGACCCTAACCATCATTTACTCGCTGACCGTATCTATCTTCGCTATCGGAGGTCTGCTGGGCTCCCTGATTGTGGGCATGCTGGTCACCCGCTTTGGCAGGTGAGACATGAGCTGCACAAGTGTGGGAGCTCTGGTCAGCAAGTGGAAGGTGCAGTGATCTCCAAAAAGCAGAAAGTGAAACAAGAAACACTCTTTTCAATATTTTAATCAATGTTAGTGTATTATTTTGGTTTGAAAAGGGGGGGATGATAAGAGGCTAAACGTTGGGCACCCCAGGAGACTTGACCTCTGGGTGAACCTCCACCAGCATCAAAGCCTGTTAGGGATCCATCGTGCTTTAGGGTTAAAGAATAGATTTAATCAAGTTCCAACAAGTCTCCTCGCTCTGTCCCATCAGGAAAGGGACGGTGGTAAAGACAACAATGCTGGTGTTTATTGCTGGTTCCCTCATGGGCTTCAGCAGGATTTGCAAGTCACCTGAGATGGTCATCATTGGCCGCTTCATCACAGGGATTCATTCTGGTGCACACACACACACACACACACACACACACACACACACACAGAGTCAGAGGGAGGTATCTCATGAGGAGTCAATTAATGAAATGTTCTCTTTTAACTGCAGGTATTTCATTAAGTGTTGTTCCAATGTACTTGGGGGAGATTGCACCTAAGAGCTTGCGGGGCTTCCTGGGTTTGGTGCCCTGTATATTCATCAGCACCGGTGTCTTCCTCGCACAGATTCTTGGCCTACATGAGCTGCTGGGGAAGGTAATCCAGCCCTGAGAAGTAATCAATCAGCCTATGAAACGTTCACAAATAAAGCTGAAACTTTTAAAATAGCATCTGTGTATTTTTTTTATTGAGGAAAACATTCTAACTAACATAACGGATCACTTCAAATGCTTCAAATAGTCCACATTTCTCATCTTTTCTGTGTGAACCAGAACAGTTGACATGTGTTACAGGAGGAGTACTGGCCCCTTTTTCTCTCAGTGGTGGTGGTGCCCACCTTTGTCCAGTTAATGCTGTTGCCATGGTTCCCAGAGAGTCCACGTTACCTCCTGATCGAAAAGGATAATATCCATGCCACCATCACAGGTCAGTATGCAAGATAAGGAAGGCTTTAGAGGAGAAAGGGAAGAAAATGAGATTATTTCAGATAAAAATCAGTGCTTGCGTACATTTTTATTTGTCTCTCTGTTTCAACTTCTGATATGGTTGTTAGCATTAGATACTTAGTAAATAATACTTAGTAAATAACGCTTAATTGGGATTCTGCATCCTGCAACATGGTGCATGGTGCAACGTGGATCTGAGGTTGTCAAGAAAGTAATCATTTTGTCCTCTGAATCTGAATAAAACGGCTATTTTTAAGGGAGAGCCAACTCAATATGCTAATATTTCCTCCTACAATGGGCATCATTGTAGTAACCACGGTTGTAAACCCAAGTTCTCAGTTCCGTGTCCGAACCGCGCTGCTCCCTGTCCTGTCTCTCAGCCCTGAAATGGTACAGAGCCAACTGCAACATCCAGGCAGAGATCGAGGAGATGCAGGAGGAGCAGCGCTCCCTGTCAACGCTGGAGACTCTGTCAGTATGGAAACTGGTGCGGGACGACACGGTCCGCTGGCAGGTGCTCAGCGTGGTGGTCATCAACATCGGCATGCAGCTGTCAAGCATCGATGCCGTGAGTTAACAGTAACAGCTCCCGCTTCATTCTTGCCTTCACATCTGGCTGTAGCAAAGCAGAAGGAAGGATCTAAAAAGGAATTCCCTCTCTTTCCCTCTGCATGTCTCAGATCTGGTTCTATACCAACGACATCTTTGAGAATGCAGGGATCCCGCCACCAGAGATCCCCTACACCACGGCAGGAACAGGAATTATCGAGATCGTCGCTGCACTCGTCGGGGTAAACCTGAAAATTAGAGTATTTAACATAGATGTGTGTGTGTGTTAGGGAATTTAACTGCCTAATGCCTCTCGATATTGACATTGTAGTTAAAGGTTAGGTGTAAAGCGTGAAGTCAAAACAGACAAGTTCCTCCCACACGGGGTGTCTTAAACATAAGATATCCAGCTGGAAATTTAAGATGAGGTCCTGACTGCTCACAGGTCCCACGTTAAATAAAATTAAAAACCTCTGTTAATTTAACCTACAGGAAATCCCCAAACTTGACCTCATTCAGCTTTACATTTGCCCTTAACTCATTCAGCCCTCAGCAGTATGTATTAAACATCCTGGTGTGGTGATCAGGTGACAGTCATGTGACTGGGACAGGAAGTGTCCTGGTGGAAAATGGTGGAATCGCCTGCATGTGAAAATTGAACTAAGGCGCTCATTGAAAACGGATGTTTTTTTAATAGCAAAGGTCACTTCAGATCCATGTAACTGTTCCAGAGCTGATGTAATTAATACATCAAGAAGGGGGGGGGGGCTATAAGCTTGTGTCTAAGACAACTACTTTAATACTCTATTACATTTGGTTCCATAAATGCAAAAATTGATGAATCACCTTCTTTTATTTGATAAGATATCACGACTTATTTTCCGTTTCAGTTGCCGTTTCTGTTGTGACGATAAAGCAGGAAAATGCTGGTCGATGTGTAGCAGCCTGCTCGGTCACAGCAGAGAACAGCTTAATAAATTCAAATGTGGACCAGAAATAAGTTTTAACATTGTTTATAAAGAATTTTGATAATTCAAATGTGTTTGTTATGGGGCTTTTTTGCATTTTATGTGTACAAAGTCTCATTTTGATAACCTCACGGCCCATAAAGACCTGGCCTGTGGTGCACCCCCATCAGTTTCCTTTGGGTTAATAATATTCTGTGTAACTGACCTGAGTTCTTCTCTGTCCGCAGTGTTTCACCATAGAAAAGTTGGGGCGGAGGCCTCTGATGATTGGAGGGTTTGCAGTGATGGGCGTGTGCAGCGTTGGAATCACAGTGGCCTTCAGTTTACAGGCGCGTTCATGCTCGCATCCATATCTGCGCATGTTCTTGCTTTCCAGTGTCTCTTCCTTGACTGCTTTAACCCTTTCGGGGTCACGGAGAGGCTGGCACAGCATGTGGATGAAGGCGGGGTACACCCCTCAATGAGTTGCCAGCTAATCACCGGGTCCTGTCTGAGCTTTTGAGGGTTGGGTATCTTGCTCAAAGGTATCTCGGCAGTGCTCTGAAGGCTTCCTGGCCCAACCCTAACCAGAACCAGAGTCTCAAGTTCTGTCCGCACCGGTGATTGACAGTGTTAAGTTAATATGAACAGAAGAGAGCTCTTGAGTCACCTGGTCTGTGCCAAGTGGTGCCGTTGAAGCCTACAGCGTCCGTCCTGCTTGAAACAGTGATGAAGCGAAGCTACACAGAAGCGCCGTCTTTATTAGCTGCTGCAGAGATGGCAGTTTGGGAGCTGAAGAAAGACGAATGACACCTCCTTTATCGGGGGAAGAGTATCCGCGAACATCTGTCTCCTTCACTTGAAGCTGGCAGGACGCGTTCCACTGCAGTCCCGCAGATCTGATGATTCCCATGAAGATAAACAGAGCTGGATATTCATTGCTTCTTCACGGTTCATCTCCCCACAGGCTCAGCTGTCATTCATGCGCTACATCAGTGTCTGCTGTGTGATCGGCATCATCGCTGGCTTCTGTATTGGTCCAGGCAAGTCGCTCTCTAACCCTAACCCTATTTTCAATGATCAGAATTGAATTGTTTAGCATATAAATAATATATTAGCTTTAGCTAATTAGCTATATAATGAAAAATCCTGAAAATGTTTGGTTCTTATACATACACAAATACAAATAATCTTTCCACTCCTAACATTGCGTGAGAATAATGTGGTAAAGTGAAGTTAGCAGTTAGGTTGTCAAACCTTCCATGTTGCTTGAATATCTGTAATCCAGGAATCCAAAGGTAACAAGTAGACTAAAGCCTAATGTCTAATGGAGACAGATGGAACTACTGTCGCAGAAAAACTGCCCCTGAAGGTGCTTTGTTATAAAATGGCTCTCTCTTCAGGTCAATTGGTGCAATGACGCCTTCTGTGGACCTAAAACTGTTTCTTCCACAGTGACAAATACGCCCATAAATGTTAATGTATGCAATTATGCATTTTCTGGGTAATTCGCGTTCATTTTTCTCTATAAAAGAGAGACAAATGCGTTTTTAATGATATAACAGAATAATGAAAGAGGAGCAGGCGAACACGCTGTCATTGATATATTTGATTCTCATCTAGGCAGCGTTGTTGGTTCATTTTGCTTCTCTAATTGGCATCACATGAGCTCTGTTGTTGAAAGGAAATCTACATATGATTCTCTACCAATGTTTTACATGGACAGAGAATATTTGATGCTCTATCAAGCAGCATAATGAGCCAGTTCCGTTGTGGACAACATCGTACCTATAGACTACACACATGTGATTTATAAGCATCATCTGGGTTTGCGATGGTTTTAAAAGGTTTCAGTTTGTGGTGTTTGATTGGTTTATTCATCCAAACCAGAAAAGAGGGTTCTGTCTGTTTTTAGCATCACTGTTGCGTTTGTTTCCAGCGGGGGTCCCGTTCCTGATAACTGCGGAGCTGTTCAAACAATCCCACCGCCCAGCAGCCTACATAATTGGAGGTTCGCTTAACTGGGTGTCCAACTTCACTGTGGGCTTCATCTTCCCTTTCATGCAGGTGAGAGCCGTGACTCCAAACCAAACAGGTGGGCTGCAGGTTCCAGGATGCCTGAAATGTGTCGTGTCCCTTCTCTGTTACGCACTCATGCTGGTTGTGGTCTCATCAAGCAACCTTGTCTTCCAGACAGGAAGTAACCCTTGTAACAAAACAACTTCTTGAATTGTTTGAATGTAACTCATCTGGTTTGCTGTGAAAGGTGTTTAAAAATGTTGACAGCAGATGGACGGGAGAGCTTTTAAATGCAACATTTTGTGAGGAATGATGGTAAAAATCCCAATTTCTGGGTGTATTCATGTTTATATTTGGTTCCAGGACAAAAAGGGTGACTGGTGCCGGTGTTGGTGCAGTGGTTTAATTGCAACTTCATTTCAGATCCACAGTTTAATGTGCTTCCGTGAAACATTTAATGCCTTTCCTACATCAAATACTGATCTTTTGCTGATCTGTTCTGCTTTTGTCTCCTCTTCGCTGCCCCTCCAGATGAGCGCTGGTGCTTACAGCTACCTGGTGTTCGCCACTGTTTGCTTCTCAGTGGCCATCTACGTCTACTTCATTATTCCAGAGACCAAAAACAAAACTTTCATGGAAATCAGCCAAATGTTCTCCAGGAAGCAGCCAATCATGGACACCCAGGGCCTCATCCTGGGGGACCAGCTGCAGCTGAAGAAGATGAACGGCTACGGAGGCCTCGAGAACGCATCCCTGGACTTCAACAGCTCTTCCTCTTACCGTAACTGACGTTCCGCCTGTCCCTGTGGCTGAACGGCCCTAAATTATATCACACTCTTCTGATTTGCACATAGAATCTTAAAAAAAAAAAGAAAAAACCTGCCTCAACTGACCGAGTTGCACAAATTCTTTTATATACATGATGTCCCCAAATTGAGATCTGAAGCTCTTGTACTGTTGTCGTTATGAATTGGAGAGAGTATAAATATAAGTTTAACCCTTTAACATATACTTACTATGGTCTCACTAGGATGCAGCCTGTAGAGATGAAAATACTCCCAAGGAAAAACACAACCTCTCCGTCAATTCTGTTTTTCAGTCCTAATTTTTTCCATATTATACCATTAATGGAAAACCTATGGAAAATACCCCCACACATTATTTTAAGGATTAACACTATTAGATGTATTAAATGCCTATACTTTTCTGTAAATATGGTTACAAAATTAAAGATATTTATTCAAGCTTTTAACTCCAAATATAATTGAACTTAAGGAAGGAAGCGCCTAAAGGAAACTGACACCGCGCATGTTCAACACATATGAGCGTGACACCCCATCGGAGCATTTTGTCGGATTATTTGGAGATTACCTCTTCATTAACAGTTCCCATTGGATGTTCATGGATGTTCTCGCCTACCTCTGAGTCTCCGGGTTTATATTCCTGTGTGTTGAACTGGGGTCATTGACTCAGTTGTTTTTATATTATTTCAGCCTTCATTAAAAGTAGACGTGACCTTCAACTTGCTCCTCAATGCACAGTCGACTTTAAATATTTGAACTAATTGGGCTTTAACATTCAGAAAAAAACTACTTTGGTTGTTTGTTTGTTCTGTTTTTTTTTAACATTTCTTCATGATTAAAATTTATCATTAATATTTGATTCAAGATTGCTGAAAAGTCAACGAGCTTTAGAGTCAAATTGACTTTAATCACACTCTTTATATGTCTGCTGTAGAACTGGGAGATATTTTGAATTTCCTCTGGTTGCCTCGTTCCCATCAAAAACATCATTTGTTTCATATTACAGAAAGTGTGAGATATTGATGCAAACAAATAAATAAATAATATTGGACTTTTAACTTTGTAATAGCTAAAGATCAGATGGCATGCTTCCTGTCCTCGTATAGAAGATATGTCACATGTTTCTTTTATGTAGAAAGTATTATTTTACGGTTTTACTGTCATTAAATCTCTCTTGAATTGCTGTTAGTGGGGTGAACGTAACGTAATACTGTTATGGTCATTTTATTTAATGTACGTTTTGGGATTTATGATCCCCAAAAGGAACATTCTTATAAATAATCCATAATCAATTCCTTTTTGTATTTTTGTGCCATTTTATACATTTAGACGAGGACACAAAGATGAATCTAATTCATATTTTTATTGTTTTTAATTTGCAGATTATCTTTGGGAGCCTCTTCCTCAACCTTTGACACGTGTTGTTACCGTGCGTCGCCGGCAGGTGGCGCTTACCGATAATGATAGAACCAGTTGTCCCAGCAAAGAGGCGTCATCTGTCACCTGTCAGCTATTAAACTTGAGGATGAGACGAGTTTTTACTGCATAAAGCTTATGTTAAGGCTACATTAGATTTTTCTTCTAACTTACATCAGTCTCAAGACGATCCAAACACAATAAAAAACATGGGTGCATCTTTGGTCCATGTGCACACTGCAATAACACCCATCCAAATACAAAACTAGAAAACAAGACTCAGGTTATATGTGAGCAGACTGGGGGTAAACAAAACTTGACACATGAAACACGAATTTACAATAAACCTGAACAGATCCTGAGCGTAACAGTAACGAAGGTTCATGTCTGCAGAGCAATTTATCGAGGTCGAAAGTTGATTTATGTTGTGCTGCTAGAAAAGTCTCACGTTCCTTTAAGGTGATCACAGACTGCTTCGCGCCTCTGAAACAAAGAACAAATCAGTCCTCGTGTCTCACACATTACAGGCGGTACAGCCTGTGTGTCTCTGGCAGATAGTTGCTAAACATGACACTTCTGTGCCACAGGTTGTTAGCGGTCATACAGCCAGGTCACATGATTATTCATGATGGAGCGTCACAAAAAACGGCTCTGTGGTTACACATTATAGCCCCATATAAATACCTACAGTACAGGGGAGAGATGAGGCCTCCGGCCAGCCCACGGAGGCTGCAGGAGTAACTCATGCTTAAAGAATCATCATTAGAAAGTATCAGAATTCACAGTACAGATACCACAATAGCTTTACCCAGCAGCAGCAGCTGCTATGAATTGCAGGTTGGATGCTCAAAGGTGTGTGTTGTGACAAGAAACGGCTACTGCCAAGAGGACTGTGTGTAGAGCTCTAATCAGAATGAGGTCAGAACAGTTGGACTTCAGAAGTCTCCACAGTTCAGGAAGTTTATAAGTCAGAGGAATTCTTCACAAGCTTCCTGTTAATGTAAAAGAAATAGTAAAAGAACACACAGCTCCATCATGGTGTATTTCAGGTGCCCCTTTGACTGTAAAAGATGGACTCTGCTCTTCAGGACACATTGCTGGTTGAGGGATTTTGAAGAACTGTAATAACAGTAGGTAATAATCATTTGTGAATTGTGTTCTGTTTCTTTTGTTTTACATAATCTAAGAACATTCGGTGCATCTGCTTCAAATGTCTCCATAGAGTAAATTAATGACTATTTTTATTAGTGAAACTTGAAAGTTCCATATCAAAGGCGGTGTATGGTTTGTCCCCAAATATAGAGCTGTGCTGCAGAGCTAGCAGAGGGTGGGGGTGAGGGAGGGGGTATCGTGAGCCTGTTTTAAATGTTAATCAACACCACCTCACCCCCAGGCTACAGACAGGAGCACAGATGCTTGAATGCTAATGCAGAGGGCCAATAAGCATCCAGAACTGGGCCAGTTTCTGTCGACTGTTCCGCTACTCACATGTTTATTCTCCCACATCATTAAATCTGGGCAAATGTGGATTGTGGCCTTTTATTCCTCAATGAATGTGAGTTAGGGCTTTTTCCACCTGCTGGCTTTGATGTAGACCAGCAGTGTGTGTGTGTGTGTGTGTGTGTGTGTGTGTGTGTGTGTGTGTGTGTGTGTGTGTGAAAATAAGGTTATTGTCAGGGTCAAAGGTTAATGATTAACCATTTAAGAGGTCCCTAACAATGCCAGGTATGTTTTTTTTAACTGCCACTGCATGACGGACGGACGGACAGACAGACAGACAGACAGACAGACAGACAGACAGACAGACAGACAGACAGACAGACAGACAGACAGACAGACAGATAGATAGATAGATAGATAGATAGATAGATAGATAGATAGATAGATAGATAGATAGATAGATAGATAGATAGATAGATAGATAGATAGATATACTTATTACACGTGCAGTAGAGCATTAGTACAATATTCACCTGTAAGGTGGTGCTTTGCTTTACTACCTTTGTCGATGCTCCATTTCACCGTTTGAACATTCAGATCAGCACCAGGATCGACATGCTGCTATGATGCGACTGCTGATGAAAGCACCACTAGTGGGCACTGTTGGTGTGTTGGAAACCTGCGTTTTCACCACCACAGAACAAAGCAGCAGGTGTGTCACAGACAAATGTGGGAACGAGAAGTCGTCGTTAAAGTTCCGTCAGATTGGGGGCCTGCCCGGACCCTCAGACTTGCCCTGGCTCCCGGGAGTTTCCTCTCGTTTGATCACAACAATTATTACTCTGCAGGCTCACAACGACGTCAGAGCCACCCGCCTCCATTCACTGGCAAACACGACGCAGACAAGTTATTACTCTGTTCATTTACGACCTCCAAAACAGCCAATACACCAATACGTGGCTCAATACGCAAGGCCGCCCTCGGTGTCTGTGACCTGTTGTGCAGGGGCAGTTTACCTTGAAACTTATTTGAAGTCATTGTATCAGAAGTGGCTCATTGTGTAGCCGACCCTCATCTCAAAAAGAAGCAACAGTTCACAACTACCTGCAATGGTGGATCCCCCAATGCAGCTCAAAAGGGAGAGTGTCTGCCTCTGTGAATAACAATGCACCAGTTTCCCAGTTGCGGCCTCTGTGTTTGGTCCCTGGGATCTCACGGTGCACTGTTCTATGGGGCCCTATGAAGGCTTCTTTTACGGTCGCTAATACACGAAAAGCAACAATGGCAGGTCCAACACTTGCTCCTGAGACTCGAGCGGGCTTGTAAAAATGCACTCAGCTGTGGATTTTGGGGAGCTCAGTAGCTTTTTGTTGGGTGCAGATCTCCAGTTGAGCCTGTTTGAAGTAACCGTCCACAACTAACGGAGTTTCAATGAGCTGCTGATGGAAACATGATAGAGTTCTGCTCAGTTATTGTGATGGTTACATCCTCTATACTGGTCACTCCTGCTCTGTTCACTGTGCATTTCTGTACAAGATTATTTTAAACATGAACATCAATCTGACTTTATATGGAGAGAATACATATGTTAATACCTTTATTCAAAGTGTCAATAGGATGTGATTTAATTACAATAACATTTAACCTTGATCTTAGATCGGATTAAAATGCACAATTGATTATAGTTATCCAGTCATAGACCATAACAATCAAACATGTACAAAGAAATTCAAAATGACGTTCAAATTGACACAAAGTCAGACTGGTGATGGAGAGACGTTTGTCCCACCCCAGATCTGAGGACGATTTACTGGGAAACTAACTTAGAAATGCATTTATCATGTCATTTAAATGTAAACATTATCGTTTTTGTATTTCGTACAGAGGATGTAAAGAGGCCTCAGTCCTAATAATTATGGATTTTCTTCTTCCACATTGGCTTCTAATGATTTGACATATATTGTAATTGAAAGAATTAGATCCATGTATTGGCTTTGTAAACCATGAAATGCTGTATCTTTAGAAGACCGGTCGAGTGAGGCAGGATTTGCAGACTTCTTGCGCATTCACGGCATCTATGAAACCTGGTCAAAGGCTTTGAGGTCTTTGAGGGAGCAATAAACAAAACCAAGGGAATGTTGAGAGCAGACATGCAGATATTTCAGCCTATATGTCAATAGCATGTTTCTTTTCATACTAATTATGCATGCAGACTGCAAGCAGAAGGAATAGAATACAAGATCCTCCCTGATCAATGGATTCAAAGTTTGGGAAAGGTCACATTGATACGTTGCTCTTGTAACATCAACAGTACAATAACAGGTTCAGAAAGAATGATATGCAGTATTTATTACTGTTAATATCTGAATCTCATATCAGAATTTCTCGCCATCTCAGAAGCTGTTGCTTCTAAATAGACGTTGGTTTTAAATGTCCTTTCTCCCCTTTAATCCGTTATTGTAAAGATTTGCTGCACGGGGCAGCTCATTTATGGCATAAAAACAAGCACAATTCTTGGCTGTACCTTCATTTGCATTGTTTCTACTCACTCTTCCAATGAAAAACCAGTTGTTTGCTTTTTCACTACAACCAGGCTGATAGTTCTAATAGCAATAATAATAATAAATGTAAATAACATCATTCCATTAGAGGTTCTCATAGAAGCACCAGACTACTGATCAAAGGTGAAGGAACGTAACTCCTGGAGGTGTTGATGGACTCTTACAACACTGGTATTTCAGGTTTCTCTGGGCATTGTTGGTGCCCACTGCAGGTAGGAACCAGACAGCCCCACACTGAAAACACAATCCCTTTAAATGTAGATGCCACACTTCCCACTGACAACATATTCAATTCAATTTCCCCACGGGGATGAATAAAGTACATCTTAATCTTAATCTTAATATGATTCCACTGGCAGGTCGGTGACTCTATCCAGGCAGGCAGGCAGGCAGGTACTTCATTCATCCCCAAAAGTAAATTCAACTGCGTCGCACCTCATCAAAACATAAAAACAGCATCAACACTTACAACCAGACAACAAGAGCACATTGGAATGAAAATATGACACAAACTAAAATTGTGCAAAGTCCAAAATGGCGTAGTTCAGGAGATGATTAACCTTGATATCCTTCAGTTGATTCAGGGTGGTCCACGCCCCGACAGAGTGTAGTGGGTCAAGTCTCGTCATTTTTGTCCAGCTTATCCAATCGATCGGTGTTTTTGTCTAAGGTTGCCTCCCCAACACCCTGCTGCTGTTCCACCATGTGGTGGAACATGGTCATCATCTCCTCACGCATGTCAAAGGATCTTGATGTCCACAGAAAGGACAGACTGCTCTGCCCCTTCATGCCAAGGGTATCATTCATGTGGGAACAGTCCAGCGATGACCTCTAGATATTTGTAGGCGTGCACCAGCTCAGTGTTATTTAGATGTCCCTTCCCTTGACAATAAATAGGAATTTAACATGAAAATGAAATAATTTCCTATATTTATTGTAGCTTTTGGAAAATTTAAGTGGCTTGACGGAATCGATTCTTTTGCTCATCTGAGGAACCCAATAACTCAAAATTCAAAAGCTTCTTCCACCATCTAATTTTGTCCACACACTTTTTACAATTTACAGTCTGAACACTTTTTGATTTGGTATTGAGACAGTGGGCATGAAAGCGTCCATCTCTCTGTACAAATGGACCAAAATCTGCTTCAAAATAAAGAAGGGGTTGTGAACAATTTACAAAGGTTGAGCTCAGCTGTAGTTTCAACAGGGAATTCCTTCTATCTATTAGTGAAGTAATGGAAAATGCAACACTGTCAAATCAAGTTTAACTTCAGAAGTTCACATAAACAGGAGTTGGGATCGTCCGATTTTTTTGGCACGTATTATTATATTCTTATGAGCTTTGAACTCATTTCAAACTCGTTTCTTTTATTATTTCCAAACAAAAGTAAGTGAGTGACAGTAGCAGAGTGTGTGTAACTGTGGTGCAGCGGCTCATCCGTTAACTCGAAGCTTCACCCAGAGATGGATTGTTCTGTTGGTCTCATCCTACAGGTGATTGATCTGTTAAAAACTATTTCCCTTACAGACCTTTGATTGAGTGCAGGTTCTCTTTGCCTTAAAGAACCTCCGTGTGTGTGTGTGTGTGTGTGTGTGTGTGTGTGTGTGTGTGTGTGTGTGTGTGTGTGTGTGTGTGTGTGTGTGTGTGTGTGTGTGTGTGTGTGTGT
This sequence comes from Takifugu rubripes, assembly GCF_901000725.2. Lineage (NCBI taxonomy): Eukaryota > Metazoa > Chordata > Actinopteri > Tetraodontiformes > Tetraodontidae > Takifugu > Takifugu rubripes. Next base: position 2,521,492 of record NC_042288.1, on the reverse strand, counting down.
GTTGCCAGAGGCCAGCCAACAGTAGGCTCAGCTGGGTGTCTTTCAGCTCTCTATTTATGAGCTCTCCTTTACATATTCATTTTGCTACTGTTAAACAAAGCCCATAGGTTGCCTTTCTCCCCCTGTGACTGTAGCGCTGTGTGTGTGTGTGTGTGTGTGTGTGTGTGTGTGTGTGTGTGTGTGTGTGTGTGTGTGTGTGTGTGTGTGTGTGTGCTGAGCCACTTTATTCCAATTTATCACTGAAACCAACAACCATGTTTACAATTTTTAACCAATCCACATCCATCACCAGCCTCAATTTCCAGTCAGTTTTCTCCCTGATCCGATTTGATAATCTTCTAGAACGTTCAGGTATTGGATTTTTATTGGAGAAACTTAATTGTCATGATGTGAAAGTTACAATATCACAATATTTCCATCAGGAATACACAGCAGGCTACGTATGTAGGATCCCATGAAATTGTGTTTTAGAAAGATCGGAGTGTGTTTCAGACACAATACTGTTGTTTTTTACAAAAAGGGAGAGAGGGAGAGATGACAGCTGTGCAGATAGAAGGTTCTGGTTGCCACGGTAAGGGGATTTGATTGGCAGCTGGGGGGTTGATTGATAAGGACCCCCCTGCTATTCCAGTGACAGCTCCTGTCAGAGCGCCAACTCATCTCACATCGCATGTATCAACTGTTACAGCCCGCTCCCACCCCCGATGCATGTGTAGGCACACACACACACACACACACAGAACAGCCAAAACATCTAATTGACCACTACTTAGTGGGGGGGTGATGCTCATTCAAGATTTTCTACACTGAACAGAACTAATTGAAGAATGTTCTGCTGGTTCACGCCTGGGAAGCTACACAACTGCCACACATTAGTTTTGACACAACTCACTTCACTCTCTTAAAGAAAGTCAACTAAACATTATTTCCCACAAACATCATTATTTCCCTAAAAGGTTTGTGTGTCTTTCATATTTCATGTTATGAGAATGTAAAAGTCTTTTTTCCCCTCAAATTTTAACTTGTTCATTTGTTCATTTTCCATGAACAAATTAAATTGCAGCCTGCTATTTTGAGCAGAAGTCGGCTTGTTAGTGCGACATACGGAGTCATTGTTGGTCATTTTTAATTTGATGGTTTTGTGAATGATGGTGGACATGGAGGACAGCAGTCTTTTGGTGCTCCAGTGCTGAGGACGGCCAGGCCGGTTGTCAGTGCTCCTTGTTAACCCTGGTAGCTATTTCAGTTGGCTGATAAGCACAAACACAGACGGTCCAGCACGTTCTGGGAAGGTGGCAACATTTTACTGTCTAAATTCAAACAAATATCTTGTATGAGGAGAAGATTTGGGGGGGAAAGGCTCCAGCAGTGATGGAAAAGCTGGAAACAAGCCAACCAAATTTGTTCTCAGTGGATAATTCCTGCTATGGCTTCTGGAATCAGTGGAAGTCACAGACATTGAACCACGTTGCATTTGAAGCTGGACATGAAATCAAAAGCACTTTTTTTACTTCCCATAAAGATTCATTGAAATCATCTAACAAAACTGAACATTTTGACTTAGGAATATAGTGTAATTTCCTGTTATGGGGAAAATATTCAGTTATTTAATTAATTTAATTAATTATGGATGGATTTATATCATTTAAATATGTGACTATTATACTGATTTGGCTATTCTGAGGTGAGCTTTCTCTTTCTCCGTAGAATCTTTTTTAAACTCTCATTTCCAGGTTGTCATCAGCAACATCTTTTTCACAAGTGACAATCTGCCAATTCCGTTTTTAAAATATTGTACAGTAAATCTTTTAAAAGATTGAGAATTTTTTTTTTACCACAAACATGATTAATCACACTTGTGTTGCTACAGTTAAAATGAGGGTTGAACCAATTTCAAGTAATTGCTTGGCGGGAACTTTAATTTTGAACACTCCCAGACTGAGACATAGAGAAAGACGAGAAGGTGTGCATGAAGGACGAAATGTGCTTTCAGTCCACTAACAGGGGAGCCAGGGTCCCTGCTCTTAGGGTCACTGGAGGTTATCAGTCCTTCTCAGATATGAGCGGCCGTCTTTTTCACCACCCAGAGGTGATAGGCTCGTTGACACTGCTGAGCGGAGATAATGCGTCCGATTGACAGCCTTGTCTAGTCCTACTAAACACTTCCCAACAAACCACCCAGTTCCACAGAGCATTCCACCGCCTCTCCGCTGCTGCCTAAATATGTGCCCGCGACCAAGTAGGGCATGAAAAGATGGAAGATTCAGAGTATATCTGTGGGCCTGCTCACGCGCCTATTTACTTTGAATGACATGAATGGGGAAAAGGTCAGAGGTCAAAGTTGTGCAGCAACACTAATACTGATACCTTTTTATTACCATGACTGGTTTCTTAAATTTCATACTGAATATTCAGTAAACGATATAGGTCATTTGATCAATAGCAACGTCAAACAGCCTGTGTTAGTGGCCAATGTAAATAAGACATTTATTTACACTTTGTCACTGGAGGCCTCCATTAAATCTAATTTACATATTATGTTTCACTCAATGAACTGAGCATTCCATCCCTCCAGCAGATCATTTGCTATTCATACAGTTTATTTTCTATTTAGTGTGACATCATCAAAAGTCTATCCAGTTGCAGTTTTTACACCATGGATAAAAACACAAGTAGGTTGTGTAGTAAAATATCTTATGATATTTAGGGTAAAAAAAAAAAATTACTTGTCTTTATTGTTGTTGTGATTGGAACCATAATTTTACAAGTTTAAGCCTAAACCCAAGTTTTGTTATTATGATTGTGGTAGTGAAACATATCTAGTATTATTTACACTAGCGTACAACTTCAGAGACCACCATAGTTGGGAGATCCAAGCCCCGAAGTCCCGTGGCTGCAGATATTCTAACCGTTGTTCAAACCCTCCTGGCGCTGTGGCCCCTCCGTCATTGCCAGGATACCATCAGCATGGCGTAAGGTTCACCTGCAGGGCTGAGCGAGAGCTCTCTGCTAAATCCTGTCTGAGCTGCTCTCCCCCTGCAGCTCCGCTGCTGCAGGTACTGTGTGCTGTTGTGCTCCAGCTCTAACCCCCAGAGCAGCATATGCTAAAGACATCAGGCACGGGGTCCCTTTGAAGAAGGGGACTGAAAGAAACACAACAGCTCAGAACACGATGCTGCATCTCCCTTTTCCACCAGCCCCCTTTTTTTCTTTTCCACCTCTACAAATTCCTGCAAGACCTTCTTTTAGTATCTGCTTTTTCAATTTATTTCCCCTCTCGGTCACTGCATGGTCTCTCCCACCTTCTCACACATTTCACTTAACCCTAACCTGCCTCTTGGTTTTGCTTAGCGCTGCACTAATCTTCACACTAATGCGGAGGCCTTTTGCTTACAGGTCACGCAAATCATTTGTGAACAGCTTAAACAGTAAAAAGTCTCCATTGGGTGTGTACGTCTTCCCTTGACCCCGTTGGTTGGAGATCAACTAGCAGCATCACTCAAGGAATGCTACAATAATGCGGTTGAAAGTATTCTAATTATCTAGGGACCAATTTGTGTGTGTTTGTGCATGTCAGAGATGTCACACATGCTGCTCCATTCAGCATCCGTCCATTTGGTGGTCGTCCTCTCAGGAATGTGAAGACTGCAGTCAACCCGTGTTTTCCTTTGTGCTCACTAATGTCACTGTCGCGCCACAATATTGGGTTTCTCTTCCACAGACTTATTCCTGCCAGTAAGGCAAAGAATAAAATACGCTGATATTATTGTTGTCAGTGTTGAAGTTGTTCCTGAATTGTGGTAACACATAATTCACATTACATTTTACACAACTTCTAACACTGCCCTTCTACCTCGAGTGTAAAATAGTGTTAAAAAATTGTTTTTAAAGGTTCTGAATTTGTTCTAAACATTGTGGTTAAATCACAAGACTGACACGTCAAGGCAACAATTTTGAAATGTGTCCGTAGACAACAATACATTTTTGTGGATTTGCCTTCCAAAGAGAAGCCCACTTTGTGTCACTGCAGAAATACGTGTTGTCACACACACTCAGGTGTAAGGATGAGGACTGCAGGTGCACTTTCCCCACGATGCACTGTAATCTGATTTTGCACACAAAAGGCAGGAAGTCAGGTGTCGCGTTTCAGCTAACAAAATTAATCTGCAACCCAATTTTCAGTGTCCTGCTCACACAAAGATGTCTTGAATTGATTCGACTCAGAAAAGTGTGTGTGTGTGTGTGTGTGTGTGTGTGTGTGTGTGTGTGTGTGTGTGTGTGTGTGTGTGTGTGTGCGCATTGTATTAATTGACGTTACTATGGAGGCTGTGACATCACTAGGGAAGCCCTGACTACCCACTTCCCATTTACCACCTCCAGCTTCTCTGGGAAAACACCCTGGTATTGAGAGTTAGATTGGACAGGAACCTCCCCCCCTTCCAGCTTGCTCTGAGTCTACTACTGGGTCTCCTCCCAGCCAGACAAGCCAGGAACCCCTCCCCAGGAAGAAATCCCAACCAAACGCCCGAACCAACTCAAATGGCTCCCCTCAGACATCTGAGCAGCAGCTCAAGTGTGATGCTCAGATGTCTGAGCTCCTTCTTCGTCTCCAGGACTGAGCCGAGCTCCCAGCACATACCTCCCGTTCAGGTGGAGCCCTCGCCTTTGAGCACTCCAACAGAACCAGTAGCATCCCTGAAGAAGGGTGGTCGCAATGAGCCATGAGCTCCCAGAACAGTCCTTTAAGTGACTTTTTAAAAAAAATTAAATTAAATTACTACATTTGAAATATACAAACAGCACAGGACAGAACACTCATGTGTGAGTTACGAGCACTTATATGATGCATCATTCTGGGACATGAGTCCAGGCATCTGAGGCTAACTGGGGTCACTGCTGAAGCCAACGTACAGAGTCTACGTGTTCATAAGGAATGGATATAATTAACAGAGCACTGAGCAGCATTGGGTCAACTCAACCAAAGAGCAAAGCAAAAGCCAAACCATCTGCCTCGACCATTTGAGACTGGAAACGTCTGTGTCTTAGTGCCAGTGGACTTTTTCTCTCTCACTCTCTCTCTCACTCTCTCTCTCTCTGTCCATCCAGATGGATAAAGTATTGAAGGCATACACACATTATTTCTATACTGTGAGGAAGTAGATGGAGTCACTACTTCTGTTTGGGTTAATGTTAGACTTTTAACTTGCCTGACCATCTTGCCATTGAATCATAAGGTAACGAGAAGCAAAATGTGCTTTCGCCACAAGTGAAATAACACCGCCGGTCCAAAATCAGCTTGACAAACTCTGTTGGTGTGATATTGATATGGCGTTGGTGCGTCCCAGGAACTGGAGCGTTTGTTTCCAGGCCCTGTGGGTTACACATCAAACCCCCGTCAACAGCAGCTAGTGCCTCTGCCCCAGTGACTGGATCAGTGGTTTGTCATGCAAAGATTCTAATATTAATGATCACTTTACATCTGGCTGGGGAGGGCTTTTAAAAAGAAAAACAGTTTAAGGATGCTCAGGAGGACGGGCATCCTGAATCTTGTGTTTAAAAAAATCCATAAATACTAAGTAAGTGTAACTTGGCAGTTATATGGAGATTCTAGGTTGGGGTGTAGCAGCTGGAACACATTCAGATTTATATGGTGAAAAGTAGATTTTACATTTATTTATGAATACCATTTAAAATCAGTGCTGAGTAATTAGGAGCTGAAAAGAGAGTTGAACTACTTACAGTTTGGTACACATGTACGGCAACATCAGTGAGATGTCCTAGAAACATGACAGAGAATAGTAATGTTGCCTGCAATATATCTACTGAGGAGAGTTGAGATGCGACCGATTAAACCAGTTACAGAGGTGGGCGGATTATACAAGCTAGGTGTTGTGCCTAATAAGTCCCGCCAATAGACTTGAGCCAGTCCGTTGATCTGAGGGACCACTAACCCTAACTAAGTTGGAGGGAGATACTGCAGGACTGTTTAGGCTCTGCATGAGTTATAGAATGTGCATTAAATGGTGTCTTGACATGTTTACGACACCTGCAGCGATGGCTTAACGCTCACGAAGGGATGACTCTTCCAGGCTAAAATAAATACTTCAGATATGAAAAATCATCATTGAATCAATTCATTTTTCATAACGCTCACTTTGATGGATCTGAATACTCATGAGTGGTGGAGCAGAGAGAGGATGAGAGAAGGCAGGGGGAGGGGTGTGTGCCCCCCGCAGTGCTGCTGATGGATGCAGGGCTCCTGGGGTTAAGGGGAGGGCGACCGGGCCCAGAGCCAAGGTACAGAGTGGCAGCTACCTGCCGCTCATCACATACTCCTCTCTCTCCCCCCACAAAACTGTACCACTCTCAACAGTGTTTATGCACTTATAGTTGTGTCATGTTTCAAGGATTTCCCTTACATTTTAGAATTATATTCAAGTAAGTTAAAGATTATTGCCACTGCTTCGGAAACCTCCCAGTGGGAAAAACCTGCTGCAGTGTGCATAGAAGTTTTATCCAATTTTAGTGGCTCCTTTATCCATTGTGGACACAGTTAAAAATGCCTTGAAATGGAAAATATATCATAAAAATGAAGTCAATTGCATGTAAGTTATTCTAGGAGTCTCTATATGTGTTCACATGAGACATGTTTAATGTGTATCCTCTGCCTTTATCTCTCTGTCTCACACACACACACACACAAACATACAAACACACAACACTAATGGGAGGGAGGAAAGAAAACAGAACAGCAAATCATGTGACAACATGAAGCCTGTCATTGAAGCAGATAACAGATGAAGTCAGTCCACAAAAGGCTGCAGCATCCAGGACGCAGCGCCTCCTCTCGAGCGCACACTGGTGGTTGCCTGTTGTAAGACAGAGAGGAACGGGCACCAAGTGCTTCACTAAATCAGGCTTATTTGGAAGAGAATGACGTGGAAAAATCTGTAATCATTCAAGTCGTCCTCCCGCATGTTTCCCGGTGCGTGGTTCACACATTCACGTCTCATTCAGTGACAAATTGAATTGGCTTTATTAATCAAAAGAGTTTCAGTGTCTTCATTGCGGCCGATACCCAGGGGACTAATTAATGGTCAAATCAATCAATAAACTGTAACTGATAATGGGCTTGTTGGGCTGCTATTCTTTAAACAAAAGGCGCAGTTTGCAGATAATTAATGTGCCACCTACGATACGCCAAAAATGGCTCAGATTATTGTTGGCGTTGATATCACGTTCCAGCTTTAAGCACTTTAAGATTTGCGCCGTTGTCTTTGTGTTCCAGAAAAATCATGTATTGCTCTCATGAATAGGTCCTTAAGGTGCCGTTTGTCTTGAGTTGAAGAGAAAAGAAGTTGCTCTCTTTAATAAAATGACGGGAGGGGGTGTTTTTAAAAACGCTAATCGTCTGTAATCCTTTTAATATGTCTCGCACTTGGCTCTGTCAATACACAAAAGTCAAGCAGCATCCCGAAGCTGATGGAGCAGGCGGGCCGAGAGAGACGGGCTGGGGGGGGGGGCATCGCGGTCAGTCATTCAATTTATTAGTTTTTGTTGTTTTGGGATTTCTTTTTCGGTTTTTAGGTGTGTGTGTGTGTGTGTGTGTGTGTGTGTGTGTGTGTGTGTGTGTGTGTGTCTGTGTGTGTGTGCGTGTGTGTGTCTGTGTGTGTGTGTGTGTGTGTGTCTGTGTGCGTGTGTCGGGGGGCGCAGGGGTTTGCGCAGGGCTGCCCATGCATTGCTCCTCCTCGTCCCGTTCTCCCCCTTGCTAAATGTGCGGGTCGCTTCTCAGGTAAAAGGGATGATTTAAATCAGGGGGGCGAGTGGGGGGGGGGGGTCGAGGGGAGTGGGGCTGGGCCCGTCCACTTTTGTTCTGCAGAAAAAGGGGGGCTAGTTCTTCGTAGATCAGCCTGCCATTTTTAACCGGGGGTTGAGCGAGTGCCGAGCGAGACGCCTGACACGGCACAGCGTTGTGGTTGTAGGATGGGAGCAGAGAGAGGAGGGACACGACGTAGTGCAGCCAGCAGTCCAGCCACAGCCGAGCAGAGCAGAAGCAGCTGAGGGGATCACACACTTTAACAACCACACCTGAAGGATACCACGGGGATTACAAACCTGGAATAGTCTGACGCGGACCATCTGGTTTGTTAAAAGACAGGACGCGTCTCCGAAAACTCTTGACACAACCGTCCTTCTTTAGAAACTTGTCATTAAACACTTCCACTCGGACGATGGACATTGATTTGCTCGGCAATGTCTCCATCTGAGCGTTTCTGAGCATTTCTGTTTGTGTGGATTTCTCCGCGGGTTTGGACATCCGATTGTTTGGATTTGCGCATCAGCTGGAAGAGAATTTTCACCATCATCCAACATGCGACCCATCCCATCCAGACTCAGCTATTTGTGAGTGTTTCCCCTCCGTCCGTTTTACATTATTTTACTCCTATTACTTTCTGCTTTTTCACTTTGCATTAACCTAATCCATGTTATGTGTCTTTATTTCAGGTTTCTACACTTGTTTGCGTTTTGCTACTACGCGCAGGTATGTCACTGTTAATTTCTTCTCCGTTTCATTCTGTAATTTAAATGTTAATGTTTCATTTTAAACGTATTTTTTTCTTAAAAATGCAGGTAAAGATAGGTAATAAAATACTGCACAATTATGGGATTTCGCCCACGGATCGGCCTGCTGGGTGAACATACCGGCCCTGGCACCGGACGCGCGAACACAGACGGGGCGCGGGGGAACGCGGAGGGTTTCATTAGTGGGGTTTAAACCGTGGCCAATGTTACCAACAGCCTAGTTATCACACCACAACCTTCCAGAAAGATAATTGTTTTACAACGATTTAATTTAATGTTGAGACTTTTCCGGCGCGCGCCCTGCTTTACGCACAGCATTTTATGGTGCCGTGCGTATTTTGGGAAGCTTTTGATCCGACTTGGCGTGAGTTCTCAATGGAGCTCGCTGCAATCTTTATAAGGGATCATACACCACAGTCTATTGTTGCGTCAGGCCGTCGTTCTCAGAATATTTTTTATTAAATATATCTATATTTTTAAATAAATTCGATACAAAATGCCATAAAATTGGATTCGCCAAAACTCGGCCCTATAATACCATTCAACAAATAGTCTAAATTAATAACTAAGCAAGTGTACACGTACTGATGATTGTGGTGACATCTAATTTCTGACAGGTAACCAATCAGTCCCCGCCTAATTTCACGCAGCATGTAAGCGAGCAGAGCAAAGTGACGGACCATGTGAGCCGCAGGCTGATCCGGGTCTACCAGCTGTACAGTCGGACCAGCGGCAAGCATGTGCAGGTTCTGCCCAACAAGAAGATCAACGCCATGGCCGATGACGGAGACGTCCACGGTAAGAGAGACACACCTTTACACGGTCGCGCAGCGTCCACCGACGCGTGAGACGCCGTTTTTGTTTCGGCGTTATCGACAGCGGCGATCTTAGAATGCTTTAAATCCTGTTTATAATTTATTTTTCAACCAACAAGAATGAAGATGTTTTTAATGCCCTTCAGCTTATATTTCGAACCTTTCCTGACAGTGTTGTATCACCAGGGCAGGACTCTCAGGAAAATCTCTGTTTCTGAGAGCGCGATATATTTAGGCACATTTTAGGATTTAAATGTGTCAGAGTGAACAGTCCAGCGTTAGTTCTCGTCTCTAAAAATGATTTTACATTGCTTTTACCTTTTCGAAATCTTTATAATGGCCAAAATGATTGTGAAATAACAACAAAGATGAATTAAAATAAGTTAAAATGCTGTCGTTAAAAGCTAGAGAGAGAGATATTGATGTCGCTGAGAGTTTTATCTGCCTTCAAAGATGTTGGAATTTCCAGACAAAAGTCTCCCCAGCACCACCCACTCCCTAGTAGCCTTGTTTAGCTTCATCTTTCCCCTTGAAGCAAACAGTTGATCAGTGGAGGTGAACACGGCACCATTTGTGATCCATTAGTTGAGAGAGGTAGACACCGATACGTCCACTGGACGGTTGAAGATGTTGCTGGAGGTGAGCCTCCAGAGATCCTGCATGTCTGGAAGAACCATTAAAAGTCATCTTACTTACTAACTCCAGAACATTTCCTGCATAGCGCCACCCGCCGCCCCCACCTTTGATTCTCTGAATTGCTGAAATGCAGAGTTTTGGAGCCCATTTTTTATTTCATGAACGACAGGACCCATTGATCCTGCTCTGTCATTTGCGGTCAGAATAAATTTACCAGTTCACTATAACCAGAGAAGGAACAGCATTCATTCTGATTTAACTGTAAGCTTTGTCATGGTTTAACATGGTAATGAGGAGTTGATCAAGAGGACATCTGCTGGATCAAGGGACAAAAAACTGCTGTATTACCTAATTCTCTCAGAAGATGCGTTACATATTAGGATGATAGTGAATTCTAAGATATTTCTCATGTCTATTTTTACCTTTTTTGAGAGTTTTGAAAACCATTTTTTAAAGATTATATAGCAAGAGTTGTTCCATGGATCGACGTAAAAACATGCATGTGTGTCTGGGGTCTTTATGTGCCGTTAAAGTAAAAAGCTAAGAAAAAAAACTTTGTTCTCAAGCTAACAGAATCTATTTTTGTGTGATTTTATTTTTTTAGCCAAACTCATCGTGGAGACGGACACATTTGGGAGCCGCGTGCGCATCAAAGGAGCCGAGACCGGCTTCTACATCTGTATGAACAAGAGAGGGAAGCTCGTTGGCAAGGTAAGGCTGTAAGCTGACCTCAGTCAGCAGAGAGAGAGAAGCAAAAGGTTGGCAACCTCGATGTAGCTGAGGTCAAAATGTTAACGGCTGTAGCAGCACAGCGAGAGAGGTTCAGCATCTCAGCCACTGCTGAGGGCGTCGCTGTTGTGGATCCACGTGTTCATTCAACCATTCCAGTCAGATTTTCAGACCATTGAAAGGGCCACATGTAAAATTTTGTTACAAACATACTTCTTTCCAACGTTAGAGTCTTTCTATTCTTCTAAATCAATTATAACACCGCCATCATTAGTTAGGACAGCTTAGAAATGGCTGGGGGTTTTCTGCTCCTTTTGTTTGAGTGATGCTGCGCCTGTGAACCGCAGCACCTCATCTCAGATGTGTGTGATCAGCTAGATGATGAGGTGCCGTAAAATGCAGAACTTCTGTAAAGTCCAAGGACTAAAGCGTCTCGTGCATGTCTGCGATGTCCATAAAGTGGAAGCTCACAACACGAGTCTGCAGGTTTAGGTGGAGCAGCTCCTCTTATATGAGTGTATAGGTGTGTGTTTCAGCCCCACTGACCCTCTCTCACTGTGACATCTAATAAACAGAGTCTGCCAGCAACATTCGAGTCCACCCAGCACCCCACCTTGTTTCACCATCTGCCCCTAGCTACCAGCTCAGTGACAGCCTGCCCTGGACAGGGTGCTTGCATAAATCCATGTAGACTATTTTTAGATTTGTCTAAAAAGGTGGAAACACCATCGAGTAGACCAACAACGGGTTTCAGACCTGTATGTATGAGTTGGATGATTTTGATTTGATATCAGGACCAGGGGACCTGGGGCGGGGGTGGGTCAGACCTTACACACCCCTTTGCTTGCCTGAGCACCCATTGGGGCCCATTAGTGATTGTGAGCAATGGAGAGATGTTTTTGTGGATTTATTGATTGACCTGACTGGTTAAATTTTCATAAGCGGAGGGGACACAAGGGTGGAGGGTCTGACTTTGAGGCTTTATGGCCGTAGAATCAGTCCCGGCACCACAAGAGTTGCTGAATGTTTTTTCTAAAGGGGGAGAAGAGTCGCGGTTTACTGTTATTCATCTCTCTCTGATCTGTAATGACTGTAGCATATGCTGCATGTGGGGAGGGCTGTGAGTGTCAAGGGCCAGGCTGCACAGGCTGATATTTTCACATGTTGTAAATTTTGGTAAGGACACACACAAACACACACACACACACATCCTGAGACCTTTTCATCTATTCAAGTCATTTTAAACCTGTTGACCAAGCAGATAGAACTCACACTAATCCTTTGACGATGCTAACGTTTAACGCTTCTTCTCGTTTTGGAACATCAGCACTAAACTGCACATCTCCGATTTCTCTCCCCCCCAGAAAAACGGGCAGGGTCGTGACTGTATCTTCACCGAGATCGTTTTGGAGAACAACTACACAGCACTGAGGAACGCACGTTACGAGGGCTGGTACATGGCCTTCACCCGCCGCGGACGACCACGGAAGGGCTCGCGGACACGGCAGCACCAACGGGAAGTCCATTTCATGAAGAGGCTACCGAAGGGGCAGCAGCCGGTCCATCCAAGCCACCACCGTCCTTTTGATTTCATCCACTACCCTTTCAATCAAAGGACTAAACGTACGCGACATTCATCGGAAAGCTGAGGGCGGAGAGGCTGATGGACAGAGAGATGGACTTACTAGCAGCCAACTCGCTCATCTTCCCTCCCAAAAAGACCTCTAGTGATTTTTTTATATATACAGCATTATATATCTTAACATGTAGTTAGACCCCCCCCCCACCAAAGCTATTCATAGACAAAAAAAGTGAAATATATATTTTTGTACTTCAGACTTAGAAATGATCTATGTAAATAGAGATGTTTGTCTTTAGATGCACATAACTCACTAGTAGAGTGCTCGGTGTTCTTGGTTTTTTTCTGTTTAATTTTGACCAGTGGAGTCATTTTTTTTGGACTCTCGCCTGCTGCTCAAGGAGACTTGAAGGGCCCTGATTGACGGCACTGCCAGGGAACGCTGCATTCAAAGACACAAAACTGTCACACACTGCATTGGAGACGTGCTTGCACAAGCATGTGGCGATCATGCTGAGGTGCTGACACGGAGGTGTTCCTACTGTTTGTTTGATACTTCATTCAGCCTGGGGATCATCCTTTAAAGTTCTTAAATGGTCCAAGTGGCAGAGCTTTAATAGCAACTGATGGAACAGTGCGGCAGCTATGTTTGATAATCATAGATTTCCTGTTCCGACTGTAATGTTGATTTGTAAAAATGCGTTGAAGTGTAAGGAACCCCCTGACTCGCCCACTGCCCTCACCCTCTTGTGTTTATGTCATCACCCTGAATGTCTGCTTTTATACATATATAAATATATTTTTATTTGAGGAAGTGTAAAATAATTTTAAGGATGGAGTATTTATTAAAAATGTGTATTAAATGTACATTAAATAATGATATTAAAACTCCTGTTTGGTAATTTGCTTGCTTTGTGTGAATCCTTGAAACAGTTTTCTAATTTACTTGTCTTACTTTTAGCCCTGAATTCCCACAGTCAACATTTGTTGGAATACGATTGATCGTATGTCACCAGGTTCAAAGCATCCTGCATATTAGCAAGTCATTCAAACTGATTCCACAAATCAAAAACTGCCCCCACCCCCGCCCCTCCCCCCACACACAGATGTAATGTGCTGTCATTTGTGGGTCTCATCTCTAATTTTCTCTAATAATCTGTGTGCAGATGAAACATTCTGGGCATTGTGTCCAAATTTGAATATCATCTGCTGTTGCTGCAGCAACAAACTCGTGTCTCGTCCATGTTTCCACTTGTTGGCCCACATCAGATCCATCTGACCAGGGTGGATCCCAAGCTGAGACACTCTTTTCACACCGAATCCCCGGAAATCCAATAAATAGTAAATAGTTCAACTTCAGTAGCAGGTTTGAGTCCTGAGACTAAAGTTTCTGAGGATCACTAGTTTCTTATCAGGGTTATCCTAAAGAAGCGATCCTTGATCATCAAATACAGCAGCGTGCGAGTGCGACGCCGCTGCCGCCCACACCAGGGTTAATTTAACTGTTGTTTACATAATGTCGGCTTGTTTGTTGGTCAACCGTATGTGGTCGGCCATCCATCATTGTCCTCCAGCGCGTCAAGACCAGGGAACGTTTACTCAAGGAATACATCTGCGGCGCTCTGTATGAACGTTTATGGGAACTTATTGACTGTTCAATCACAACATTCCGCACAAATGTTAGAAAAATGCTCAGGGTGCAGCCGGTTAAAGCAACAACATCTCCAACCACGGGTCCACAGTCCAACACGTCTCTTCCCTACATGTCTGATGTATGTGTCGGCCTTGTAAAGCAGCACCTCCCGACTGATCCCAAAGGAAACACTGCGGCCTTGGTTTCTCCCCACATGAAACCTGACCAGGGAAAGCTAACAGGGAGGGTATTCTAGTCTGATCCCAACAGGGATAACAAGGTCATTTGAAGTCGTGAAGGTCCCCCTCCCTCCTTCCTCTTTAGCAGATAACAACATGTCAGTGTCAGAGTGCTCTTCGGTTGCGTTGATGGCGCTGCTCCATTTCTTCTTACGCTTTAACTTCCTCCAGGTCCTGTAATTCTGCCACTGTTAATTTGATTGGACAATCTCAGGAAGCCACATTGTCCCGTCTTGTGAACCAAGTAACTCCTAATAATTTAGTTCCTGTCTGATGAAATGTTTGTCCTTTGTGTCCTGTGTTCTGTATATTAGCAGTTAAAGCGTACTCTTGTTATGTGGACCATGGCGTCTTCCTGTGTAGGACATTGTCCAACCTCGTGTAGTCTTGGTCTTAATCGTTATAAAAATATGTCAATGCAGTTATAAGTGACAGGGGTTGCTGCAATTGTCATTTTGCATGGATCTTGTTTTTCATTTTGTTTCATTTATTGCTTGTTGGGGTATGAGAAAATTATACTTAATAAGTAAATCAACTTTACATAACTAACTTTGTTGAAAAAAACATGTTAAAACATTTCTATTATGTATCAAAATTTTAAAAAAGAAAACCTGTTCGCTTAAAGATTTTTTTTTTCAAATCAGTGTCCAACTGATATATTTCTGTAGGTTTTATTTTTTTATGCCCCTCCCCCAACAATACAGAGTAAACAACACTTTAATGTGGAAATTTTGACAAGAATTTGACAATTCTTATTATTCCTGACATTCAGAAACTGTACAGAAATTCCTACAGAAGGAAATGTGAAGCAGGAGGTTTGTGTGTAACAGGTATTTATCTAAATCTTCCTCAGAGCTAAATCTTATTTTTACCGAGCTTCACATGAAGAAAATCCCATTTTATTCATTACTACATTAAAAGACAAACCTCCAGCTCACCAGGATCATGTTCCTGGTGAAATGTTGTGATTGTTTTATTCAAGCCTCTGTTCTTAATGAGGTGCTAATGAAAATGGTGATCACCTCAAGCATCATATGACATATTATGGTATGTGATAGACGCATGTTGTATTGGAATCTCTGCTCCTGGACGACCACCCTCATCCCATCTGTCCAGTCTGTGAAACTTTCCTGATGATGATACATTTCCTGTTAACTGAGAAGAGTGGTGGCATAAAGATAAACACATAAATAAAACCCTGGTTACCCTCAGTTAATACTGACCTATGAAAGGCTGTGTAACCCAAAGCAGTGAATTAAATGATCTTGACAATACTTGACATTAATCTTCTTAACTCCTTTCAAATTGGATTAACTAAAGAATCTGTCCCTCCAGACTTCCTCCAAGAGCTTGCAGACACCAGATCAATCAATTAAAGCTGCTGCATTGTGATAACTCAATGATAACAAGAGGAACAGATTTGTCAAATGCAATTTATCCAACTCTAAAGACAGTTTTTTTTTTCCAAATTAAAGTTTAGATTTTAAATTCTTGGTTCCCCCTCCCTGAAAGTTCAGGATATAAACGAAATAAATTGGGGCCTTGTTCTGCAGCCCCCACCCTCTGGTGCCTCAAAAGACAGAGAAGAACTGGTTTGTGGGAAAAATCACACCTTTTGTGTCACCAGTGCTACCATGCAAATGTAGAGCAATTGCGGTGCAGAAAAAACTGGGGCAACACTTTCATCCATTTTATTGAGCCTTAGCCATCATCCTTAACCCCGGATAAACAAACAGAGCTACCTTCTTCATTTGCTTAGGGAGCAATTTAAGCTTTGCCTCGACCCCCACTGTGGAGGCCGTAGAATAGCAGGGGTGACCAAAGAACGCGACCCTGCCTCCTTGAGCAGCCTCAAATGCCACCAGCCGACACAGTGACTGCCCCCATCAGAAAGCACTTACAACCTCCAGCCACTTGTATCTGCTCGGAAACATTGAGAAACATGAGGATTTTCCCAGGAACAGAACCTCCCGGCCGGTGTCTGAGAGGCGGCACATTCGTCGCTACTGCCAGGAAGACTTAGCGCCAACACTATCTTGTGCTAACGTAGCTATGCTAACATTTATGTATATATTGACATGATATTACTCTGGGTTCAATTAAAAGGATCATGAAATAGTTTTTAAATATAACTGACTGGCTCTCATTCTTGCGTATCATCTTTTAGGTGAAACCTGTGGACAGATGGACGGCCTAAATAAAAGTCTGAGATTTACATGTAAAATATCTAGATATGAGTGCACGCACTTAACATGTATGTATGAAGGAAATGTAATTCTTTAGCCTTAATGAAGGAAGTAATTGCCAAATAACATGAATGAACATTTCTGCCTTGTGAATGCAGCATAATCCAATTCAGTTATATTTATAGAAGAGTATTTGTGCCTGTGGTGTAATTAAAGATGGCAGATAGAATAAAACAGCAGATTTAAATGTTTAAATACTAATCTAAAATTACTATATGTAATTATACACAAAAAGCAATAATATGTAAGTGCAAAGTAGTACTCCTTTAAATTAGTATCATGACGTTTTCGAGGACATGCTTCCATCTCTTATTTTAGGTCTGAATTCATCAAAACACAACTGAGTCCAACTTTGATGTCTTCTACAAGGCAAAACTGTCTGAGAGTGAAACACATGGTTACTAAAACCAACTCGGCGCTCCACAGCACAATTCATCCCAGTTATTCACCACCAAATATTGGCAGTCACCATCTGAAGGAGTTCAAACAGTCAAGAAGTAAATTTTATTTTTGTGTAGTGTGAATATATTAAAAGTATTTCCCTCAAGTCCAGTTGGAATTGTATAACACTGTAAATACTCCTAAATATATGTGCATTTATGGTTTTTGAGATTTTGAGAACAACATAGTTTAATTAATTTTGATACAGGTTGTGATATGAATCCTGCTTATTGATATTAATTTACCATTTAGGATGTGGAAAAACCTCCCTTTGATGTAAAAGACCTAGGAAAGCAGCACAAACTGGTGAACAGAATTTTTTAATTAAATAAAATCATAAGTTACATTTGGTTCTGAAATAGAGAGAAATTTCTTTTTTTAGGAATACAAGCTAACTCATCAGATTTAAACTACAGATTTCCTTGGCATTGTCAGGGATGAGTTCAGTGATTCTCCAGGAAAAAAACAGCCTGCCCATTAAATCCAGGCCCCCCAGTTCAGAAGAATTGGAAGCTGGCAGTCTTAGCAGGCTTGATAATTGAAATGCAAACAACAGATCAAACCAAAGCTGCAGCTCAACAGATTCTTTGTTTATGTACGGGTCTTCTGCGAGACCTGTTGACTTTTCCAATCGACGCTGTAAACTTTTGTTTGTCCACGCATTTCCAAGACTGATTGTCTGTCTGATCTGAACAATTACAAGCTAAATGTGTTTGCCAGCTCAGGCAGAGCCCACTTGCTTTTTGCTGCCCTAAAAAGATCAAAAGAAAAGACCCCCCTGCTTTCATAGCCCCTGTGAACCCCCCCCAAACATCCCCCTTGCTCCCAGTATCCCTCCTCCCAACCTCTTCATTTCCTTTTAGCCATGACAGTTCAGCTGGAAAGCCAACCATAAATGATTTTTCTCGACGGCCCAGTGTTTGGGGCATGGCTTCGCAGAGGGCGCAGCTTTCAACAAGGGAGGAGAACGATCTGCATATTTTAATTATGTGCCGTTGTGCTCAGCTGATCAAAGGGCCGCAGGGATGCCACTCACAACTGAAGACTCCAGGGCCCTCGTGATGTGAATGAGCACAAATTGATGCTACTGATGCTAAACGGTCAAGCGCTTCGCAAAATGTTATAAGGTCAATCAACTTTTGGTAGTCATTTGACCGTAACACAACTTTGGCAGTTTTAGTGGCCAAACAGGCCACGAGGCCATGCTGGGCACATTCCCACTTTTATTTTCTAGCAGGGCTCCTGTGAAGAATACCAACATTGTACCTAGCACCCAACACACTCCACAGTCTTAAAAACGATCATTTTCTAACTGTAGCAAGTGTAATTTCAGGAGTACGAGTAAAGTGCGTGGCTATTTTTATAGTAATTCACTTTATACTGCCACTCGAGGACTGGTCCCAGTAAACGAGGAGCTAGTTTAAATAAATGTGTTGGCCCGACTCCAAAAAGGCCCAACATTAAATTATAGCTGATATGAACTGCTTTAAATACACTGCTACTGTAGTTGCTGACTGTATACTCGTAATCTAGAAATTTACTTTATTTGTGCGTTGTTCTTAGGCCCCCAGACATCCACGACCATTAAACCATTACAGAGGAAGTACCGAAATTTGCTGCGATGAGCTGCAATGCATTGATCAACCCACTCAATGGTTAAAAAAAAACGCTCAAACATCTCAACCTTGAAGTTGTCCCTCGACTGTTTGTTTCCTCTTCTTTACGGCCACATCATGTATTTTTACATCCCTATTTGGATCAATATAGCATAACCTTGCATAGACTCACTGATCCATTGTGGTTTTATTTACAGGGCATCACACAAAGCTTGAGTGACGCACCCCCGTCGTCGATTGTGCACTAGTCACAGACGCTGCTGTAACCTCCTTCCATAGGAGTCCTCTACACCAGCTGTCCCCAATATCTCTTGCACGAGCGACCAGTGTCATGCAAGACAGTGTTCCTTAACCAGGTAGGGGTGTTGGGGTCCATGGCTTCCTAAACTAGCATAAAGGTCACCACATTTTATGCAGAGCAGCCTCAACCTGCCTCAATGTTGCATGGTTTTTCCTTTCCTTTCCTTTCCTTTCCTTTCCTTTCCTTTCCTTTCCTTTCCTTTCCTTTCCTTTCCTTTCCTTTCCTTTCCTTTCCTTTCCTTTCCTTTCCTTTCCTTTCCTTTCCTTTCCTCTTTTTTGTCACTGATGCCTGAAAAAGATGCACCAAACAGTAAAGTGTGGTAATGATTTGAGGATGGAATTGGTGGGGGGGGGTTTTCAACATAAGATAGGTCTAATGAAAATCAGTCTATCGTATTTAAACACGCTATTCTTCCTTTTTTGCGTCCCAGGACCAAATGATCCACGGACCAGCTTCTTGACACCAAACGGGACCCTTCTGAGATGTCAATGTTAATTCTCATTGGAAAAGCTGAAATGGCCGGGAGCCTTTTTTTTCAATGGTGATTGTATGGTTCAGCGTGGCCTTCATCAAGACTTATATCACCTGAGTGCAGAGGAGAAGGTGCCGCTCCGCTTACAACTCTTTTCAAACTCAGCTAAGAAGCTCTACCAATGTAATGAGATGTTGCTAAGCTGGTGATTTATTAACAGTGGAAAGAAACAATGCAGAAATCGTATGAGACGTGCAGAGACCAAGTTGGTTGGGTTGGCAACTGGTCCCCATTGCTCCCACTGCTCCTGTCTGGTGTGTGAAGGATGGGTTAAATATTTCCAGGTCTCAACTGCATGGCGGCTGGATTGGCTGCCTCTTTAGCCAAGTGTGCTGTTCTTTGTGGGTAAATACAGCAATGAAACCTGAGTGTGGCCTGAGACTGATCCTGGATGCAGGAATTCAGCACATCACAAACCTCCGGCTGCACCCTCAACATTGGCATTTAGTCAACGTGCATATAAGGTCTGGAGCATCACATTTGTATGCTCGTCTCTCACCTTAACTTTGGTTTATAAAATATGTCGAAAAAGGGTGAAGCCTCCTCTTTTTTCCTTGCAAGCATAGGCAGCAGATATGCACTCTGCTCTGTGCAGGTGTTGCACATGTACAGGAACAAAACAGCTGCTGTCAGGAAGTTAGAACAGCTGTTTGCGTTCGGGACTACTTCGGACTTTGGAATACCTTCCATGAAACAGCGGCTACCTCGCCACGGGCATGTCTCTTCACCATTCTTCACCAGACTCTATATAGGAGATGTTGATGCTTGTTCATTGTCTCTCACAAACTGTGAGCCTAACTTTACTTTCACACACGTCGCTCTGTGTTTTGTGTCAGTCTGTGGTTCAAATTAAGTGTTTTTCTACATGCTACATGGCCACTTGCAGCTGTGCACAGTGCTTTGGAGATCTTATTCACACTACACTCTGAGTTAGGACGATGGTGTCGGCAGGAAATCTGGAAGAATTTTTTTTTTAAAAACAACATTTATTTATTTAAAACAGAGAAGTGCAAATGAAAGAGGATCATGATGCTTGTTGATGAGTGTTCTCAGTCATCCAGTGATCAGGAAAAGAACTCTTGGCTCAAGAAAATCCAGTCCTTGTGATGCTCCTGTGTCGATTTCAATGATTTAATGTAACTTTCCCTTTAGAATGACTGATAGTCAAGTTATTTAGTTTAGTGTTTTCATTATTCAATGTTATATCTTACAAAAAAAAGTTTGTATTTCATAAAAGACCTGTTGTAATTGATGTTTATGAAAATGATAAAATAAACATGAATGCCTGAATTATAGATACAAATAAAGATAAATACATTGGGGAAACCTTATCACACAGAAAGTTATTTTATTTGGAATTTCTATTTTTAAGGGTTAGGTCTACCATTTGTTCTGAAATTGTATTTTTACAAATGTGTATCATGAGGGTGATAGAACACGGTTTGAGGTATAAAATAGTGTTGGATATGATGTTGAACCTTGTGTTTAACATATTTGCGGATTTATCTGTTTTTAAATCATTGTTTTGTTGGAAGAACAGCATTTTGTCATTCCTCTCCTACCGCTTTTCCTTTAAGTGCACACACGACGCGACACCCATATACATTTAGAAAAACCCCGTTTTTATGATGAATATCTATACATAAAGTAACTAACGTCAGGCCTTCTTCCGGTCACCCCCGCGGACCCTCGACCGACGTCACCACGTCGGCGTGCGTCGTGACGTCACCACAGACTCACTGGTTTCCTGCTTCCTGTTTCATTCGTCGTATTGCTCTCTAAAAAATGGAATAATGTTTGCGTTATTAAACAACCCTCTTTTATTACAAACGAAAATCTCTGGTGGCGGCGCGTACGAGGAGGGAACGGGCGTGCCGGCACAGCGCCCACCATGCTGTTCCTCCAGCTGCCGGATGATGTTCTTTATCACATCCTCTCATATTTGGACTTCAAGTCTCTCGGTCGCCTATCTCAAGTTTGTAAAAGTACTTACCAGTTTTTGAACCGCGATGCTGTCTGGAGGAACGTTGCTAAAGAGTTTTTAAACACTGGGATTACTTGGAGCGGGACCGACAAGTAAGATACAAGTTACACGCTGAGGAGGGCAGTTGCTGCTTCTGTAGCTTAATTTTGACCAAACAAGTGTTGATCAGGAACATTTCATCTTTTGGTGCTGATTTAATGCGCATAACCTGTTTGAATGTCTACTTTCTGTCCCCCTGTTCTGTTTTTCCAGTCCCCCGTTTGACTTCAGGCTATCTGGATGTTTTGCTTTGGTGGGGTGGGGGGGCAGAGCCCGAGGGGTCACTCACCTTTTAAAAACTTAGGCCTGTCATATTCCTGAACAAGAACTACAATCATTTCGGTTCATAGAAATGTATGAATATAAATAAAACAATCATTTGCATTCTTGGTCAATATTTGTAAATAAATAACTAAATAAATGTCTATTTGTTTAAAGGTTGCTTAATGGGGGGCTGCAGCTACATCACTGTTGTACAGTTGTTGTAAAGTTGTACTGTTGTTGTAATGTTGTTGTACAGTTTTTGTCACCTGTGGCGTAATTGGACAACAAAGTTCCAAGTGACTCTTGTAGATGAGTGTCCGCCAGGTGTGTTCTGTTCTTTACAAAAGTTAGCTGAAAGAGGCTGATTCACATTGTTCTACTCAGTCACTCAGTGTGATAAGAAAAGTGTTCAACAACTTTATCTGAATGCTAGGCTTTATTTTAAAGAGGGCCACTGTCATGTGGCAGTCCTACTTCCCAAAGTAACTGGTCAGGACCCCTAATATATGTAGTCTAAACACAGGTACAAGTGCCTGACCTAAAACAATCATTCAATATGCACACCTATAAATACTGCACACATCACATAGGTACAACCAGAAATACACAGTTCATACACCCTTCTCATATTCTGTGTTGTGTAAGGCACCAAAGTTAGGTCTGCCCCCATTGGCTTTGAAATGGATTTGGGGGTGGGGGGTGGGGGGGGGTGAGCCTTCTCCCAGGTGCCTTCCAGCCAGAAATGGGGCCCAGCCTGAAAAAGTTGCCAGCTCATCGCAGGGCCAACAAGGATGAATAATATATTTGCAACTCCACATATTTCAGATTTCCAGTGATCATCCATGTATTTAGATTGCATGAAACCTGATTTTTTTTTAGCAAACAGAAATGCTGCAACACTGTGTACAGTTCTGTGTAATAACAGGTCACTGTCTTTAGCTAACAGCCCCTCCTGTACTGCCCCTTTGGTGACTTGTGTTGTTTGGTGGTGGAGCAATTGCTGTTTATAATTATCATGATATTGTGATTAGTGGTAAATGTATTTTGGAAGGTCGATTTAGCCTTTGTTGGAGAGATACAGTGGAGACAGACAGCAAAGGGATGACGTGCACTAAACTGATTCTGGGGAGCATGATTGAAAGTACCCTCTTTGATTTTTGGGTGCAATAGACGATTCGTTGGTTTATTACTTCGAAAGTCAGTCTTTGGTACTTGTTTGAGCTATTTTAGTAGCTACAAACACTTTCGCTTGCTTTTAGAATTGAATCGAATAGTTTTTATACATGAACAGAATTTCATACCCTAAAATGTCACTGTGAGAGAAGTCAATCTTTTTTTTTGAAGCGTCTGCATCTACATTTTTGAATATGAAACTCACAAACAGGCCCCAACTGAAGTCAGTGAATCCTGTAGATTTGATAGGTTAGTATGTATAAATGGTTTTTAGCCCCTGATCAGTGAACTAATCCTAAATAGAATGTCTCTCTTGGTGTTTTATGAACCCTCTGTATCCTGAACTCAAAGCTCCTGATCACGTCTTACTTCTTGATTTTAAATCCATTGAAATGGCGTACAGAGGCATGTTATAGTGTCTGTCTCCCAGAATCACGGTTTCAGAAGAAAAAGCAGCTTTTTTATTTGTTATTTTATATCGGGTGAACAATGATGTTCGAGTAAAGATGGAGATGGACAGTCCTGATCCGCCCCGCCGCTGCCACTGTGGGCCAACCTAATCTGTGGGATATTTGATGTTGGAACACCTGGAGGAAATCCGTGCAAACGTGGAGAGACACAGACAGGCCTGTTTTAGCTGGAGATTGAACCCACAACCTTCTTGCTGTGAGGCAATTGTGCTACGGCAACAACGTGCCATATTATTGAAGCCTGGCCCCTTCCATCAGCTTTATATTTTCTATTTATATGTAATGAAACCATCTTGATTACACATGTTATCATTCACTGTTTATTAGGAGAAAAATGTTAGAGCAAAATTTTATTCTTTTGCTTTAACATTTTTGTTTTATCTAAAGCTTTATTTGCTTTTATTTTTGGAGACTAGTCCTGGTTTTCCATTGTTGTCTAGTCATTGTCATTGTTGTCAGATTCTAGCTTTAAAACAATGCTGCCATTTTCCCCCCTCACTTCTGAAACTATACAGGTTAAATTAGTTAACAGAAACACCTATATTGATTAAAGTTCGGTCAAGTGATAGTTTAAATCCTGTTGCAGATATGGTCACATCCCACTGAAGAACAGAGTAAGAACTGCTCAGAACTGGTACAACGGGATCTGTAAAAGGGCTACTCCTCTCAAGTGGAAGACAAAGTAAGTAAATTGTTTCCAGCCGTACCTTTCTTGCACGCCATCCCTTAATATACATATTTTAGAACGTACAAAGCATTCTCGCCCTTGCTAAAGTGTTGTTTCTTACATGAATCACGTGGCCTCTCTGCAGGCTACTGCCATGGCTGCAGCTGGATGGGGACACGCTCTTTCTGTCTCAGGCCGGGGAGATTGGAGCGTACCATCTGCGTCAGGCTTCCAGTAAATTCTCTCGGAAGCCGAAGGAAACCTACTCAGGCCACAAAGGAGATGTGTGTCGCTTTTCGCTGACTGACTCTCACCTGATCAGTGGTGGAAGGTAACTTCCTCTCCCCTGCGACATGTGTTTATGAAATAGCATGCAGGAATTATTGTGGAGCTCTTTGGTTCCATTTGGTCATTGAAGACTTGGAGGAGTTCAATAGTGATTCATTTTTAAGAGTTTAACCCCCTTCCTTTGTTCCAGTGATGGGAAGATCCTGGTATACAACAGGGGCAACTACAAGTCCGTGGAACTTTCAGGTCATAAACAGGAAGTGAACTGCCTGGATACTAAGAATGGGTTGATCATCAGTGGATCCAGAGACCAAACAACCCGGGTAGGATAATTTTATAACCCTGGAATGTTGTGTTTTGAATTCAATGATACTATTGTTGCTGAAAGAATTTCCTGTCACTATAGCAACAAAATGTCAACTCTATTGATCTACACAATTACAGTATGATATACTGTATATGATAATGGTTAATTGTCATAGAGAAGTGGCGATAAATTCACTTTCACCACAATAGATACAAATTTTGATGGACTTGGTGTTGGTAAATGTTCTAAACTTGGTCTCCATTCATTCTGTTGATATACAATATATAATATATTGCATAAAATCCACAGTAAAATCCACAAATATCCAGCATGTTGCTTTTTTTTGCTCTAGATTTGGACTTTGGCTTCCACGTACCCGCGAGAGACGCTTCATATGAACGACAGAGTGTGGTCTGTTGCCATTAATCCTTCGCTAAAGTAAGAATTCAATGCTTCGTTGGCTGATGTTTGACAGAAATAAGAATCCTGCTGTCACCTTCTGTGAGAACCTTTTTTTTGCCTTCTGACCCAGCTTGTCTTTCCTGAACTGTTGGTGCCTAAATTTGCTATGTTTTCAGTTTGGTTTGTCTTTGTGCATTGCTTTGAGAACACATTGACATTTTTCTGCAAAAAGAGTCTTTATTCTGTGTGGATAGTGTTCTCGTGAAGTCGAATTTCTGTTACATGCTAATGTACATTTATGCTACTATATGACAGACTTGATAATCCACACAGAAGCAAGTCCACACACACACACACACACACACACACACCTACCTGTAACTGATCCGGACTGTCCTACCTCTATCTGACCCCCACTCCTAAATACCCCGAATAGAGTGAAATAAAAAGAATTCTCCTTCCACTCTATATATTGTCAAAAATGAAGGTCCTCGGAAACCGGTTTTGTAAATCTGCTTCAAATAAACCAGAAACTTTACAGTTTAGACACAAAATGCCAGATTTGTTTGTAGCTGATCAAATGTGATTGCTGTAAAAATCTCATTTGGATTTGGTTTTGAACTTCTCTCAAGATCCTGTAAATTAGTAAGCAGCAAGTAAAGTGTTGGCTTTGACTTGAAATCTGTGACTGCTGAGACAAGGAAATAGGAAGTGCAGTTTATCAGGGCACTTGCATCGCTCAGATCTGAGAGGAACAGGCAGATTATCCACATCATTAATTCTCCAATTTACTGCCTGAAATAGTCCACTCGCCACCCTCTGATAATGGGAACTTAGTCCTTACTTCTTACTGACCAACGACCTGGTTAATTAAAATTCTCCTGCAGACCAGGTGTCAACTTACTGATAAACCTGTTCAACACACTTCAGCACCACACACCAAACAAACCCAAGCACATCTTCTTTTAGTCAATTCTTGATGGAAAAACATTTGTATTTTTGTGTCTTATGCTTGATGGGCACTTGAAAGAACAGGTTTTACAATTATCTAGTATCCCTGTCTACGGTAGTATATCTTGATCTAGCATAGTTTGAACATGCTTGGATTTGTGTGTAACAGCAGAAAAAGAGCACATATGTAATTTGTTTTAAATGGAAAGTTGGTTTATGCATTCAAAGTGTTAAAATCAGTGTAATGAATAATGTAAAAGAATACAGTTTTCTAACAACAGATAGTTGCAACCTGTGTGGTTTCCAGTCAACAGGCTGATTTTCTTCCCAGATGTACAACTCAAAACAGATGTCGTAATTCATTGTGCTAAACAATCAGAGGCATTTGCTTGTGGCATATGTCACACAGTTTGTAAGATGCCTAAAGGCTCCTTTGGAGTGAGTCTGGTAAATGGTGACTGCCTGCACAGCATGGCTTCAAGCACAGAACAGAGGGAAGAGAGGAAGAGCGGCTTGTGTTAGAAATGTTACTGCCTGAGCTTCACACCCTAAAGATTGCTTTGATCACTCACCGAAATGGCCTCTTTTCAGAATTAATATGTGTTTATTCCACATGCGCATCAATGTTTTTAAATGTAACCTTGCTGGTCAGTAACATTAACATGTTCCACTCCATAAAAAAAAAAAAAAAGATAAAATAGACCTGTTCTAATATAAGGGATGAGCTTCTGACCACTCAGCATGGTGTTATTGGACGTCACTTTGTCGTGCTGGCAACAGAACTGGCCAGTCAACATTCGTATAAATGGCCTGAAACGGAATTGTTAAGACCTGACTGCAGTAGTCATGACAACAGATTAGAAACACACGCAACATGGGAACACCTCACATCACGACAGATGCGCTAGACCAAACCTGGAAACTAGAGTACATGTTTTTGATAAAGACCATTTCTGTCATGGAGGTATTTTGATGCTAATGTTGGATGATTAATAGAAAACAGTGCTTTTTATTTGACCACAAACCAACCGTTAGTGTGCATTACAGCACTGCATTAGGCCAAAAAACAATGGCTCCATTTTATAAATAACTGAGTTTCAGTGAGGAGAGGTTACTGTAAAAAGTAAATGTAAGAGATGCACACCACCCCCCCTCAAAAAAAAGCTCATTTCAGCTCAGATGAATGGTCTCTACAAAGCAGCTTGGGCTTGGAACCAAAGTTTCTTCAGCAGTATGAGCTCCCAACCTTTTTGGTGTCACATTATGTGATCATCAATACATTTCAGATAATCCAGCCTCCACACGCGCACACAAAGCGTCTGTGCTCCGTTTCCATCCCTGCCTTTATCATTTTCCACTGATATCATCTCAAGGTCTGTTGGTCAGGATTATTATGGCTTCAGTGAAATGCCATGGTTGGCGCCAGACAGCCGCCCACACCTTTTCTCCCCGATGCCTTGGAAACATATTGATCCCGTCAGGTTGTCGTGGACCTGGACCTTGTTTTTCTTTTATATCCCTGGTCCAGTCGTGATATGACCTGCTAATGTGATCTCTGAACACAGCTACCCATCCAACAATGAAACACAAGGAGGGCTTACGAGATCCGTCACTTCTTTAATCGCCATTATGAACCATTACAATGCTTTCATCACCTCAGTTTTATTTTAGTTCTGACAGTTCAATAATCTGCACAGGATTGACCACAAAGCCTGCTCACATTATCGGGCAGACTCTGTTTTTTTATTCGGGTTTTTTTTGTGTTTATACCTGACTAACACGGAGACCTCTCCCCTACCCCCTGTTTTTGGTTTCCCTTCCATGTTACGTGCTTGTTGTCTGTTGGCCATTGGATGTGAGGCACATCGTTAGCTAATAGTTGACTTTGGGGTTTTCGGCACTAACCTCGTTCTCATTGAAACAAGACCTAACAGGCTGGAGTGTTGGCAGGGTTACTGCAAACGTGTAGCGGGGGGTCAGATCTCACTCCGTGTCGAGGCTGGGAGGATTTCTCAGACAAGGCTGCGCTTGTCCAGCTATGGTTCACTTTTTGGTGACATATGGCACAAGTTAAAATGGCTGCATTAATTAGTAATTGTGATTAGTGGTAATTGCACGGAAAAACGTGCTGAGGCAGCGGGAACGCAGTTTGATTTGCCCTGCAAGCTTGGTTCAGTCAAAATGTATAGATTTATAAATAATGAGTTTTTTTAATTATTATTTATTTTTTCAATGTCGCCAAAAATGTTGGGCTGAGTGTCAGACATAATGTCAACCCTTATATTCTGATGTTTTTATACAAGGATGACCAGGTCAGAGTTTAGTACTTTACTACTTCAGTAATGTTTGATAACGTGTCTCTGACAGGATTCAAGTCAGATATTGACTGTTTATTTATTTCCTGTCCTCTTCTCCATCAGACTGGTTCCGTTTGTTGGGAATTCCGTGATTCCAACAAAAGTCAAATGATTTAAAGTCATTTGTCAGTAAGGGCGGTTCTGGAAAATACCGAAAGATAACGGATTTATAATGGTATTTGTTTTTAAGTCCACACAAATACTTCAGATGGTTCTCTTGAGTTAAAAGCATTAATGCAGGTATGTTTGACAAGTCGCTGCTCCTGTAACAAAGCAGCTTAAAGACAGAAATGTCTGTACATTGTTTTGTGTCAACTTCTGGCCAGACTGGGTAGGTATTCTGACTTGGATCTCAGTTGGGGTTTGGGGGGTATAGAGTTAGTGAAGGGAGAAGCTACCCTGAAGAGAGGTGAGAACAGGGAGGGGATTAGAATTGTTTTGTCTAGAATTCCTCAAGCACAACTACAAAGATGTTGCAGGGGCCAAAAGCGCTTTTGAAAGTTTCCAAAAGGAGAAATTTATTGTTGGATAAACCATCCCCAATTCGCCACTTTCTCAGCACCACTGGGGGAGGACGACCTTTAACCTCCAATATCAAAGTACAGGGTGACGCCACAGCAGCCACCCAGCCAGCCAGAGCCTTCCCCTCTCTGACTCCAAAACCCACCCACCCACTACCTCCTTACTGCTGCCTCCACCAACCAACCCCACACACTCCAATTTCACCCCCACTGCTCTGCCCCACTCAACCGCAAGAAAAAGCCTGAAATTCATGTCTTTCTCTTTGGTCTCTCCCGAGCCGTCCCCGTGGCTCAGGAGTCAAGAATTCAATTAGTTAAAAAAAGAGAAGAAAAGAGTGAGGCTGCAACAATGCAGAAATAAGGGGGCAGAATGTGCGTTCCCACACCCTAAATACAGGGCGCTTTCCTTGGGGCCCTCTGAGCCAGAGGACCCACACCACAGGAGGCGAGAATAATCACAGCTCCCTCTGAACCCCCTCATTACACAGACACATGCACACACACTCACACACACACCTTACATTCCAGATAGCTTCAAGCAGACATGCATTACAGGCAGACATTCTCATGGAGAGCGACACACCTTACAGACACCTCACACATAAACACGCACTGAAAGAAACTTCCAACACACACACACACACACACACACCATGTAAAACCTTTCATTATGCGACGGCCTCATACAGGTGTTCTTGGGTCTTAAGTTTACAAGGGAAAAGCATTTTCATGCAAGATGCAAGTTAATTGGTACATGAAAGATTCTGAAACTGTCCCACATCTCACACGGTTCAAATGGTGACATTCAATTAAACATGTAAAGATTTATTTCTTTTTAAGGAAAATATCTTAAAGACTAATCACAAATACGCTGATTTGTCCTCTTTTTAAATGAAAAACAATGGATTTATGTCATGATTTCACACAGCCTTTAGCCTTGTAACTTTCAAAATAAATTCTGGTGCTTTATAATTGCCATAACGAACCATGTGTATACGTTTTACGCAGTGAAAAAGAATATTGTGACACCTGTTTTGGGGCAGGTCAGTGGTGCTGTGTTCACCACTGTTTCGGGGTTCACATGATCTGGCGTTGTGTTCCCCTGGCTTGGTCTCCCCGGGCTCTCTGCTAGTAATCCACCGGTGAACTACTTTAAATTGACCTTAGGGTTGAATGTGAATGATGATTTACATCAATCTTGATTAATTTCCATTCATTGTTAAATGTTACATTTTGTGGGAGGGAAAAAAAGCCTAATAGAAGGTGATGTATAAACTCACCTCGTGTGATTAAAACTGTAGAACAAATGTGGTGTCCAGATATCAAAATAAGGAAATATCATGAGAGCCAACTGGCAACACCTTCATAAAGTCTTCGCCCTTCAGTTTCCTGCGACTTATCTGCCGATTTATTTGACGATGTTCTACAAACGGGTCAGAGCACCAGTCCTCACCAGGGAATGGAGTTGAGCATGTGCTGCACACGTTAACTGCACTAAAATGTTCTAAAAGTCAGAATAATCGTGCAAAGGCGTTAATCTAGATTAAAACATTAACTTTGGCAGCCCCACATGAAGCTCATCGAAGCTTTTGAATGGTGCATTTTGAGAAAAGGCATTGTCTGCTTTATAGAACTTGATTATTAATGAGTAATATCCATTGGTGCAACGTGCATATTTATTTGAAGCAGATTCGACTGTATATAGTGAATTGTTAACATATTGTGTATGTGTGCATTGTGTATAGAACCCACTAGCGTGGGAGTGTGTGATATGTGGCGATGGCAGTGTTATCCATACAGCACATTATCCTAATGAGCGTCACTCCCACCACATTTTGAGGAGGACAAAGCTCTGTGATCACTGAGCCTCTGCTTCTAGTGGTTCCCAATTTAAAACATGTCAGTCGCGCTCTTTGCTGGCCCCAGCCATGCAAACACTTGTCACAGACTCCTCTTTTCACCGACTTGCACCAGAAATATCTCCAGACAATTGCAGCTCATGCCAAGTTTAACTGCACTTTCCCTCATTTTGTGTGAAAAAATACTGTTTTAAAACCAAGCTCTGGTAAAACATACATTACTCAAATATATTTTTTAAAAGAATTACTAACAGCTTTGGCTGTGGTTCACTGTCAACTAATGCTTCAAGCTTTTAGTTAGAATTTAGAATTGAAGTTTTTACTACAGTTTACAAAGTTCGGTCTTACTTTTGGGTTTGCATTTTTCAAACAAGTCACTACCGACTCGAGAGTGTGAGCGTGCATTTGACTTTAAAGTCAACTGAAAGTACAGTTTGTTAACTCTAGTTGGCGCCGAGTGGACCGACACCGTTGGTAAGATCTCTGTGATGGACTAGATCTCATTACATCAGTTATCATCTGTGTTAAGTCTTATCTGTATTCTGCTTCATTTTTCAGTGTCAGCTGGATTATTAGCTTGCACGTTACAGTAGTCCTAACATAATGCTACAAAATAAATAACCTTAACTGTAACACTGACTAATGCAGTTATGTCTTCTAGCTCGTTTGCTAACTAACCTGTGGCTCTTTCACTTGCCAAATCAAGGAGTGTCAAATGGATGTGGTGACCTTTTTGGTCGAAACGCCTTTAAATCATCCTGAACATACACATGCTGTATCTGTACAAAAAGGCTTTTTAATGGTTGTCAAGTAGCAGCTCAATCACTCGCACACAGGACAACTATCAAAAAAAGTGAGCACCATTTCTAATTGATAATAACGAAGTAGCTAACATCTAAATCTAATCCAAATGTTCATTTTCTGCCTTAAATATTGACTCTTTTAATAAAAAATAATTAAACGATGACCCCTCTGACCGTTGGCGTGCTGTGTCTGACGTAAACTTCCAACGAGGAATGGTCCTATGTTGGGTCCTGGTCTGTTCCAGCTGGATGGGCAGAGCTGAGAGGCCGGCTGAGGAATGTCCTGGTGACCCTGCACACAGGAGTGACAAACAGAAGCCAAAAGGGCTATGACGGGGTGGTGTGTGTGTGTGTGTGTGTGTGTGTGTGTGTGTGTGTGTGTGTGTGTCTTTAATTTCATGCCTTTTTTGAGTTAACATTCATCTCTGTGATGGTGCATATGAGTGTCCATGTATATCAATGCATAAAAAAGGGTTAGCAGGGGAACAGTAGGAAAATAAAAGGAAGTGTGTGTGTGTGTGTGTGTGTGTGTGAATGTGTGTGAATGTGTGTGTCTGTGTGTGTGTCTTTGTCAGCAGGGGTCAGTACTTGCACCCTTTGACCATTGTCTAAATCCCTGACCGCTATTAAAGCATCATAACCCTTTGAGCTCAAGCATATTTAGAAAGCAGATAAAAGCACTTTTTACAAACTAGATACACGTCAGGCACAAAGCCCGGGGTCAAGCGCAACAAATTAACAACCCTCTTTCTGATGGGAGCTTTGGGGTGTGGGGGTGGAGGGTGGCTGGGCAAAGCTAAACCGCCCCTGGAGTCCACAGCTGAAATGCCTCCACATTCCCAGAGCAGGGATGTGGGCTGTTCTCTTGCATTCATGTGTAATTGGTCCTTGGGGCAGAGGCTGAGATAAATACTGACTTACTTTTTGTGTTTGTATTATATCCTCTCAACAGAGGACTTGTTGGGAATTCCGTAATTCCAACAAAAGTCAAGATGGTCATTATTAAAGGCAAGAATTTCAATCATTTGTCAGTCAGGGCAATTATGGCCAGGTTACTACACACTGAAGAAGAATCTTTTTGCAATAGAAATTCGATTTTGAATTGCGTTCTTAATTCTATAATGATGACACCACTCGTCGATTGCATCCAGGGGCCGACTACATCAGATTACTCTCTAAGTATTTGCACTTGGGACTTACTTTCTCTGCAGTAATATAATAATGCTTATGGTCACATTAAGAAGGTATTACTGTTATGCATGACCTCTTTACAACAGACCGACTCCCTCTCGTGGGAACGTGGTTTCCACATGAACGCCATCCACTCTGTCCCACTCTAGCCTCCCTGCTTGTCACCAGGAGGATCCCGTTAGGTCCCTCCCCACCTCACTTTGGTTGTGTTCAGGCTGGAATTGTAAAAGCGAGATAGCCGCAGCCGTAATCGTGTGCGCTAGTATTAGTGATTAGAAACCGTAGCACATTCTGGTGAATGATTGTATCTCGCCAGACGCTGGCTCACTTGCAGGATCTGCGTAGATCACTGTCCTATCTGTGTACACCTCCCCAACCAGTAGCCTTTCACCGTGAATGTGTGTGTGTGCAAGTTTGCCACGAGTTTCTAATCAAGCATTGGATGTATTTATGTAATGCAATGATATATTGGGGGGGGCAACTAGAGATATCAAATAAAGAATAAGGGTGCAGCTTTGTTCCGTAGCTGAGCTTTTGGTCAAGCGTGGCGCTCTCTGTGGGGT
Source organism: Takifugu rubripes (assembly GCF_901000725.2). Lineage (NCBI taxonomy): Eukaryota > Metazoa > Chordata > Actinopteri > Tetraodontiformes > Tetraodontidae > Takifugu > Takifugu rubripes. The sequence goes on along the minus strand of NC_042288.1, from coordinate 2,488,303 downwards.
CATCGTGTTGATGTAGAGCTAACAATATTGGTACTGTTGCTTTCAACCCTCAGCAGGGGCTGGCAAACCTTGTATGTGTGCATATGTGTGTCCCTGTCTACGTTTCAACCATGTATGCACATTTGTGTGTGTGTGTGTGTGTGTGTGTGTGTGTGTGTGTGTGTGTGTGTTTGTGTGTGTGCGTGTGTGTGTGTGTGTGTGTGTGTGTGTGTGTGTGTTTTCCCACTCTGTGAGTTTATGTGACCCTGTCACATGGGCCCTTAGATAATACAGCTAGACGATGAGGTTACCCAAACGGCAGCAGTGGCCCAGCAGGCTGCTAATGATGACAGAAGGAAAGAGGGGAGGAACCTAAGAAGGAGAGAATGGTGACCCTGCTTGGTCAGTGTGAGTGTATTAATAGCACAGACATTTTCGTTAGGAATTAATTCATTAATCAGTGGGTTTCACAAGGATTTCGCCGAGGGATGTTTCCGGTTTTGGGTAATTGCAGAACGGATATCCCAAATTTGCCGAGATTTATTGTTTATCTAAACTGACCCCTCGTTGAGTACGTATATCTTAAGTGAGAAAACTGGATTTGTTTTTCCCGCTTCTTTGAAACAATCTAATCATCTTACAGAAGGTGCAAAGTCCAGTAGGTTTCCAATAGACGTGCGTGTGTGCACGGACTGGTATTGAGGGACATGCTTACCCCACATTAGGCGAGAGAGGCTCTGACCTTAGCAGCTATAATATCAGTGCAAATTCTGACCTCCAATCAGGCCTGGTGGTTTTTTCAGAAGAGGCGAAAGTGCCTGGGATGAGACAAGGGGGTGTAGCTCTTTCATTGTATGGCTGCTGTCCCCTGTCCTGCCTCTGCCAGCATCATGGCCCAGTGAGGGGTGAGTAATGTGAGTAATGGAGAGTAATAAGGTCCAGATATTGAGTGTGACTACAACCCTATTGTATCCTGTGTCAGTGGGGTCAGGGGTCAACCACTGTGCATATTGGTCCTGGCCCTGCCCGACCCATTTGGACCATAAATGAGTTTACCCAACACTAATTACTGGGAGCTTGCCAATGGACTGTGCTGCCTAATGGTCCTGACAGCTGCCTGTCAGGCGTATTAAGCTACCACCCCCCATCCCCTGTTCTGTCCTACCCCTTTAACCTACCTACCCCCAACTCAGGACATCACATTCCCTCCCCACATTGTTGTGTGTGGCATCCCTCTATCAAAGATCGGCTCGGTGCTGTCTGGACGTTTGGTTTGTCTTTTTCCAGGAATTTGCAAAGCAACATTTATTTTACTGTATCACTTACCTGAGACTTCTGTTGGATCTTAACGGCCCCTGGATGAAAAAAAAATATAGAGTGAAGTATTAAAATGATTCTATTGATGACAAGTGGTTCAATTTTACTAACCCTAAAATAAAAGATCAATTAAGTGATTATATTGGGAAATGTTAATAAGTTTTAAACATGCAACATGGGTCATATGGTCATAAAGTTAACCTTCAGTGACCTTAATCTTTTGGGCGTGCATCTAACAGCAACCAGCCAGGATAAGAGTACCATTACTCCAAAAAAAGAAAGCAATAAGTAAATGGATAGAAATGGGCGGTACAGCTATATGGAATACCTGGGTCTTGAGTGGTGGCAGTGTAGAGGTACTGTGGTGGAAGTATTGGGGCCTGTAATAGAAGACTTCCACATTCCACAAGTTGGAATGAGGAACTCGGTGTTGTGGGATCCGTTGGGAGCAAAGAGAGTGGATGGGTGAGTGTGGATGAGGTCAGCAAGGTGCTGCTGGTCAAGGGAGGGAACGGAAGCTGGAACACGCTCAACTTTCCAGTCACGTTAGCTCAGAACCTCCCCCCGGGGTAATAAGCACATGATAGAATAAGATGGCAAAACAAGCAGCTGAAATAAGTTTCCTCCAGTGGTGCTGAAGGTAGAGCCGCATATTTCATATTGGAGGAAACCAAAAATCATCAAGCAGTTTAGTTTCAGTGGAGCTGAAACATAAAGACGACCTACCAATGGGAACTTTTGCACAGACACTTATGGCCTCAAATGAAAGCAACTCTGGGTTACAAGCGCTGGGGTCAGCATAAATGACATAAATCCTGTGCTGAATAGGCATACTTGGAATTTCTGGAATTCAACTCTCCCAAATTTTGCCTAATGGCCAGTATGCACTGTGCAGTTTTAGCAATCTAGACGATTGCCTGACAGTCTCTGCAAAACAATGAGGAATGGGACTTGAACTCCTGTAACACTGATAGTCATGTGCACAGAAAAGTCTGAGGTGGAAGAGGAGAAAGGGAATGTGCACAGGCTCAGGAAAGTTGGAGGGAGTTGGAGGTGGGCTACTTATATTGCACATCTACTAGCATTTAGCATGTAACGCCGCTACTACTACTTCCTGTCCCATTTCTGTTGCTGGCGTCAAGTTATGTTTGGTCTCAAGACGTTGATGTCTGTCCTTGAACCTGTGCAACGTAATAGTTCCGTGTTTTGGTCCACGACGGTCATCTTTCATCTGGGACGCCCCAAAATCTTACAGTGTATAACAGCTATAGTGGTTAATATGGCGGCTGCAGCAGACTCCTTTGTGCTAAGTTTTATTCTCAATTTTGGCTCTCTCAAAACTTTTTTTCTTTATTGCAACTCCATTTTGATTTTGCAGCTTCAAAACGACACACAATGTTCCCTGAAATGGATACATTGGAGATTCAGGCAGGGATGGTGGGAATTGTGAAAATACGGTGTTTTCACCCAGCCAGCGACATTCATCACTATCTGCCCAAGTGACAAAGGGCGGGTCCTCCTCCTGTCTGTCAACCCTGTAGGAGGGCAATAAGCCTTGAGATTTTAGCCCTACCCTACTGAAGCCCCCCTACCAACCAGCACCCCTGACAATCACCCCACCCTCTACATCGCATGCAACACCAAAACACACCTCATCAACGCACTCCCAGCGAGCACCTCCCCTCTCCTTTGACAGCTCCCACCTCTCCACATGCATGACTGCATACCTAGACTTCCAGGCTGCCGTCCCAATCAAAGGATCACCAGTGATTTTGGATTTGCCCCTATTATTCCTACACAGTATGTTGTGGATTGACACGAGTGTGTGCGGGGGTGTGTGTGTTCCTCACGCCAAAATTTTCAAAACTAGTAAATTTACCTTTTTGATCTTTTTTCAGATTAAAGATGAAATAACACCTTCCCCCTATAATTCACAAAAAAGTTGATTTAGAAAGTGATTACGTGTGTGTGCGTGTGTGTGTGTGTCCATGTTATTTACATGTAACTTTGTTTGTTCTTTTTCATTTCCAGCTCCTTCGTTACAGGAACTGCTTGCTGTAAAAATATTTCTCCTCTGCAAATCTGGGATGTTGAACGGTAAGTCAGACTTTTCTTGAAGAGAAAAAATGGATTCTGTCTCTTGTTTATCTGATATATCTGTAGGTATTGATTCTATCATCAACAAATGACTTGCAAACATTGGCTTCTGACTTGAGAACTTGCTATTATTGATTTGGGCCCCATTTGTCTTTAGAATGTTTTAATAATTTTGGGAGGACTCTATGGAATAGAACTATTTATCCTTGGTTGCATATTCGGGTGGTTTTGGCTACACAGCCGTGACGCAAATCCACTGTTTTTGTAACAGAATACCCCAAATAATTTGTAACATGGTTCATGATCCTGTCAGCAGCAGCTTTATAAATATTAAATATTTATATACCATCCATCAGCTACAACTGTTGTGCAGAATTTGTGGGATTATGAAGATATTTCCTGTCAAATTTCCTATCAATATTCCTGATCAGTATCAATTGTCTTGTGATCATGATCGGCCAGTAAGGGTCGGGGGGGGGGGTGTCCTGAGCACCACACTCGCTCAGTCATTTATCCTGATTAAAGACAGATGGCGAGAAAAGGCGTCAGAGGAATCAGAGCCTGACCACCAGCACGTGACTCCGAGTCCCCTCTGTTTTTCTTTTTTTTTTTTTTTAAATACAACTGTCTTGGTTTGAATTCCTGAAATAGTTGAAGCTGAAAAGGTTGTGAAACCCAGTTAACGCCGTTATACAAAAACGGGATTGTTTCCGGTGCGCGGGAGTGTGCGACGTGTTAAGGTGGTTATTGTGGATGGGTGACGCCTCTGTCAGCTGTCTCTCAGCTTGGAGTGCAGCCTCAGTTTTGTAGACATGCAGCAGGTTGGTGGCTTCTCTTTGTTTGTTTTTAGGTTTGACAAAAACCTCAGCGGGACGTCTTTTCTCTACATGTCAGATGCCTTTTGACAAGGCTGCCTGTTCCCAGTGCATCCCCAGGCTCCCGTTTAAAGCTCAGACTTAACCACCTCTCTCTACAATAAAGGATAATTCCCTTAGCTTCTGCTATTTTTTTCGACATTGTCAATTCATTAATGATTCCTTTCAGAACCTGTGCATGTGTGTGTGGCCCCTGAAGCTGACCTGACTCCTGCAGTGAGACAGGACAGCCTGGAATCAGGACTTAGACGCTGTATGTCCCACAGCCAGAAGCCCCATCGGAACAATCACTGTCTGTGCCCCCTGAGGCCAGCAGTCTACACACCTTACAAAGTAACTGCCACACTGCAGCTCAAACTGCTTTGTTCTCAATCAGCAAGGTTATTTCTTTCCAAAAACGATGATTTCCATTTGAATCGTCGCCATTCATTCCAGCAGCAAGTCGCATCGGGCTTTAAGGGTAGTTCTCATTAGGGACTGAATGAGGCTGACAAATGCATGTTTTCATTTTGGGAAATAGGTTCTGCTTTAGGAAAAATAATCAAATCACACGATGTCTGTCTAGGTATATGGTGTCATTATCGTCAATACACACATGTCATTTGAATATGGCAGAAACCAACCAACCTGTCAAAAAATATGCATGATAATCAGTAAAATATAGAGAAAATTAGAACATATCAAATATAGTAAAGCCAAATGTATGAAATTAACCAAAAAAAAGGCCCACATGTCCAAATGGAGTAGGGAGGATTATAATAATTGTGATATTTGGCCATTTTGGCCTTAATAAAGTGGCCGGCAGGTGTTACCGGCCTGTGTGAGTCCAAATCAGGACATCATATTCTTCTTACAGAATATTCCAAGACATCGCGTTGTGACCTACACATTTACAGACCACACAATGCAAATGTAGTCTATATATCTGGGGTCAAAGGTCAGTTTTGATTGCAGGTGATTGAAGGTCAGTGAATAAATTCCCCTTGTATGGAACCTCCGGGCCAGAATTCTTCTCTGGATACTTTCTTCTGCACTTTCTCTCTTCTTTTAATTGGCTGTGAGAATCAGAACACAAGTCATTTATAGCCGCCGGTCCCCAACAGAGCCAGGGATGGGAGTAAAACGCAGACTCTCATTCAGTCGGCATTTTCCCGACTGCATTGTTTTCCTACGGCTGGAAAACTGTTATTTGCCGCCTGCGCGCGGTACTTCCTAGTCAGGCATGCTGGAGGCCACTCTCAGGTGTTTACCATTATGGACCTAGACAAGCAGAGGAGAGAACGGTCACATCAGACCCCTGTGCCGCTGCTGGCTAACAGATCAGTCATTTTGACAGATTACATGCTTATGCTTCCATCCTGTAATCACACGCATCCATAAAAGTCAGTGACCTACCAATTTGAGACTCCCTGCTGTCTTGCGCTGTGCGCCTGCTAATCGTGCAGTGCTTTACCGACTTTAAGATCCATGTACAGATGTCAGGTCCATTTTATGGAAACCTAGTTTTTATTATCCTCAAGCCTTTTTGGCCTTTTTTTTCAGTCCCAGAACCGCATCCAGTTCCAAGACGTGTTTTAGTTGGATATGAATTAATGATATCTTTTTTTGATGAGTGATGAGGCTGCTGGGACGAGCTCCTAGCCCTTTGGTTTGAACGAGTGTGGCATGTGCTAAGCTATTTGGTTTACTGGTAAAGGGAAAATGAGGGGTCACTGCCCCACACAGACATAAAATCAGCCTTATCACAGACTCCCCATTGGTCCGGGCTTAGTGTTGAGACCCTGGCAATGAGAAAGCGCTCACCCAATAATGCAACCTGTGGGGAAAGCCCTGGTACAATAAGAAGGCCCCCTGGGGTAAGGCCGGAGGATTACCAGCCTGAGCCTGTGGATTGAGCTCCAGGGCGAGGGAGGGGGCACGAGTCGGAGCACAAGACTGCTTGGTCACCAAGGCCAGTGGCCTCCTGTAAATGGTTGCTACGGGGCAGGTATCAAACATGCAAGAGTCGCACACAGTCACGGTCATGGAGGGTATTAAATGGCAACAAAGAGACAGTTATTCTGCAATAATCTGCCCTGCTGAGTGCAAGTTATTCTCCAATAATCAAGAGGCTCGGAGCAAGCGGGAAAGCGCTGTGATCACAATAGCATGCTGCTGCTTCAAGCGTATACACATTCACACAGGTCACACCGCATCAACCAGACACATTCTTTATTTATCACTTGTATCGCTTGCACAAGATTTTGTGTTTGCTCACTTCCACCTACCAAGCCACGATCTCACCACACAGCTTTATGGATTACGTTTGTCTTGCTCGGTTCAATATCTGATGGGTGTAAATGCAACATTGTCGCCGCTTGTTCATCGATCACCAGTTCCAAATGTTTTGAAAACACTGATTCTTTCCTTCTTGTTCATGAATTTCCTTCTTTGCAATGCTCTCTCTTCCTCAGGCTGGAGTTTGTGTGCAGTCTTGGCTCCCAGTTCCGTCGCGGCGCCGGCGTTTTGGATATCGTTTTCGAGACGCCGTTCCAGCTCTTGACGTGTGGCTACGACACCTTTATTAGAATGTGGGACCTTCGGCTCAATCCAAGGTGTGTCAGCGTTATATGTTTGTCAGGCTGGGCTCAAATTTACTGCATTAAATACAATGATTTATACTATATTATTAGCACAGTGAAGCGTTCGCTCCATACATCATCATTACTTCGAGCAGATTAGGCACCTTGTTTTTTAGAGCCTTTCTGTAAACGTGATTCTGTTTTTTGGGGGATTTTTTTACTGTGGGGGGGTTTGAGGAAAAATACATTTACTGATAACACAGTTCTTTTTCTGTCTGTCTTTTTTATGTGTTGTTGCCAGTAACATCTGTGGAGGTACCACGTTGACAGCTGGTTATGTGTCATATCACATCTAAGCGTTCTAAACAAACACATTTGGCCAAAGAACTTCACATTTACTGATGGTGCTCATGCCCCTCGCCCTCATTCCACATTTAAACACAGTCAAAACTTTAAACTTTAAAGCTTGGTCTGCAAAAAAATGACTTTTGGCCTTAAACTGAATAGTCAATTATTGTTTTGTTTTTTAAAATTCTCTTTATACTCATGCGGTATTCAGTTCAATGGTTGGTGGTAGCTCGGTCTTTTGGGGAAGTGGAGGGTTTCCTGTTCAAGTCCCGGTGTGCCCAAAACAAGGGAGGTGTTCTGGTAGTAGCACAGAGCACTGCCAAAGTACCCTTGAGCAAGGTACTGAACCCACAAATGCTCATATAGGGCCCTGCGATGAACTGACGTCTCATCCAGGGGTGGACCTCCCTCTGCCCATACGTGCTTCCTCCATGACCCCAAAAGGGATAAAGCGGTCAAATCTAGCAAAAGTAAAAACAGATTATTTATTTAAAAACTGGATTGTTTCTCACCTTGATCTCTTTTTGTAAAGAGATCAGAGATCTTTTTTTGTATTTACCTTTTTTTTATTGCCCTAATAGGCTCTGCTAATGTGTTGCTAATGTCAGCAATGGCGAGTTAGCATTTTTATTTCTCAAACGATTTCCTACTTCGTTAATATAATGACACGCCTGCATACGTGCTAGTGTATTATGAACGAACACGCTTAACCTTATTCGACTGTAGAGGCAACATCAATTAGAATCAAGTTAGCCAAACTCAGTTTATTCTTACTTGTCCAGGAGAAGATCAGCAACTACTGTGTCGGTCTTTCGGCCGTCTCCATCTTTCAAAGGTATCTCCTGTACAGAGCCCAGTCAGGGTTTATTACGTCAGACATTTGCGATCCGATACGTTTGTAGCAGAAGCTCAGTGTTAGCTGGCAACCTGGGTGCTGAAATGCTGCTGACATGGTGATTGGTCGATCAGAGGAGGGCGGGGCTACAGACCAAAACACCAAATGTAAACAGTATTTGCGGGCTCTTCACTTTTTAAAATGTGAATATTCTGTCTTGAATACACCCTGACATTATAAAAGAAATGTTCCATCACAGACTGTTTTTAGTAGGACGTTAAAAGTCAATGATTTTTTTTATTTTTAGAAAGGTTTTCTCACCAGCTTCTTGATGGGGCATCACATTATTGCAGCTCCCTTGCAGTAATAAATGCAAAAAGGGCACTTGGTTAGAAAAGGCAAGGTGTATTTAGGGGGTAGATGGGTTTGGGCTGTATTTCTAGGAGTCAGTCAAGTAAGACAAATTCGATCTGATCGTCAAGTTGCTCTGGGGACAATGAAAGCAGTGGGGCTGGGGTGAAGATTGGCAGGCAGGGGTCCCTCTTTAGATATTAATAATTAATATGGTCAAATGTTACCAGTCTCAAAATGCTCCCAGGGTCATGAAGCAGGTTTAAGATGTCTGGAAGTCACAGCTCATCACCAGCAGCAGAGGCAAGAAACAATAAACACATTCAGTTTCTGTGAGATCCTCCAGATCTGGAGATATTGAGATTTAAAGAAAAGAAAAAGTGAAGTAACTTTATAATTTACAACACGTAAAACATGGGTTAAGGTCATGTATGCCTCAAGAATGTATTTCTGGAAAATCAATCGAGAATAGAACAATATCCAAATAGTCAAATAATCAAGTTTCCTGCTCAGTGAACTTCTAACTGATTATGTTGTTTATTAAAAACTTACATATTAGGGGAAATATGTGAGTGAGTGAGTGAGTGAGTGAGTGAGTGAGTGAGTGAGTGAGTGAGTGAGTGAGTGAGTGAGTGAGTGAGTGAGTGAGTGAGTGAGTGAGTGAGTGAGTGAGTGAGTGAGTGAGTGAGTATTTGAAGGCTGCTTAACTAAATGAGCGATACAATTACTATAGGTGACCTTTCGCTCAGAGGTTTGTGTGTGTGTGCGTGTGTGTGTGTGTGTGTGTGTGTGTGTGTGTGTGTGTGTGTGAGGGAGAGGGAGCTCCAGACATCCCTGCTGCCCCACTGTCTGCCCCAAGTGTCTCCCCATCACTTATTGATGAAGGTGCTCTAATGGAGGATCGATGGTGATTGGCATAAAGGGGAAGTATTCCTAAAATACTTCCCCTCATCCTGACCACAGCCACCACCCCAGAGCCTCTCGCTCTCTCCCTGTCTGTCGCTTTCTTTTAACCTTCTTGTTAACTAGAACTTGTAAACAAAGAAGTGGCCTCTGTCATTAATCGGACCTATTTTTAAATCACGTATTTTGCTTTGAATCCAGTTTGAGTTTCCAGCTTTACACATTTTCCCAGATCCGCCCACCCAGAGGCGTCCCGGGCATTTGTGGCAGTTTTCTGTTTCTCTATTTGCACCAAATGGTGTATAAAGTTTTGGGAAACTTTACCTTTGACCTTTTTCCAGTGTAGCGCAGACTTACAGGAGATAATGCGTAGCCCTGTTTTTACCGTAAACATTTGAGCATTTGTCCTTTTGATATTAACAGTTTTTAACTGTATCCAACAGAAAGTGTGTTAAAGAGTGGGAGGAACCTCACGACTGTACGCTGTACTGCATCCAGACGGATGGGAATCACATGATAGCCAGTGGCTCCTCCTACTACGGCGTTGTGCGCTTCTGGGACAAGCGACAGTCCAAGTGTCTTCAGGTGTGTAGAGTTCATCCTTCAGGGAAATGCCAGAAATGTGATGTTGTGCACGTGACCGCGGTGGTGACCTCAGTCTGTGTTTGTTGGGCAGTACTTCCAGCTGTGCGCCCACCCCGTGACCAGCCCGGTTTACTGCCTGCAGTTCAGCAGCTCCCACCTGTACGTGGCCCTGGCAAACACGCTGCAGACTCTGGACTTCAGCCAGAGCCTCTTCTAAATGACGTCTGTTCTTAAAGCTGTATTTTTGGGAAATATGTTATCATGACTTTTGTATCTGACGGTTCAATCAGTGTTTTTTTTGTGTCTATGAAAAAATATTGAGATTTGACATTTTAAGTTATTGGAAATTCAGGACAAGGTAAAGGTATAGTTCTATTGTTTTTTATTGAAGATTCATCTTAAGATTTACAAATCTTATATATGTTCAGTTGTTAGTCCACCCAGCAACCCACACTAGTGGGCCATTGTAACACTGGCATGTTTATCATCAATAAAATGTGAACTGGATTGGGTTGAATGACAATCGGACGTGTCTCGCGTGGACTTCCTCATTTGCTGCCATTGTTTGGACAACCTCAGCCGCAGCTTTTACCCACTATGCTTTAATTTGAGTTTTGTTTTTGGTCAGATTAGGAACAGTCACCTTAATAGGACAGCGAGGATTTCCTGTGAAGATGCACCACAACACTGACTGTGGCTCAGCGGCTCCCATTCATGGGGCAGGGGGGCATGCCGGAGCCTGTCAGTAAATCCATTACCTCGAGGCACTTCGAGCACACATGCTTAACGCATAAAAATCACGTGCTCACTGTCTGCCGAGCCGCTGGAGGAACCCAGCTCTGGAAAAACACGGGCAAACTTTCTCCCTCCGCTCGTCGGAGCGGCTGCCTGGACCCAGCCGAGGTCTTTGACAGGATTAGGGCACATTAGCCTTTTGACAAACCTGTCTCAACGCTGTGGAAACAAACTATTTTGGCTTACATACATTTGACCCCTGCACCTGAGATCACACATCAGAGGACGGGAGTCTTTAGAGACTCCACTCCGCACAAAGCCTGGATCCAGTTTGATGGACAGAGATCAAATCTGCTCGATCGCATGTGCGGAGAATAAAAATACGTACAGTGCACCTGGCGTTTCACACCCCCCGGGGAGCAGATCAGACCAGGTGGGTGGGTGGGTGGCCAGTTCCTCATTTTACTATACGACATTTGTTCCCTTTCAAAACAATCCACAAAATTGAACTGGCTCCAGAGCTCATGAATCTATTATTTTAAATTAAATTATTTCAGAATCAAGTGCATGTTTTATTAGTAGTAGTAGTAGCAGTACTATTATTGTTGTTGTTGTTATTCTAAATGTGCTCTGTGTGGTGTTTTGTGCTGGGTAGATGCTAAATTATGATGTTGCCACAAGCAGCACACATGGTGCTGGGCACCGACCTTCCCTACATGCCATTAATGGCATATATTAGATCATATGCTATCCATTAGCTAATATACGGGGCCACTTAAGAGGAGTGGCCAGGGTGCATACAGACATTGCACACCCATGCAAGAGATGAGAGCCCCAGGGACTGCTGATAGTTTAATTAATCATAGAGGGCGTTGATGGGGGGGGGGGGGGGGCAGAATTCGCACGGCAGAATTGCAGGGTGGAAGATTTTGGTAAAGGGGCTGATACACTCAGGGGTATCAAGGTAAATCTTTTTATATTCCTTGACGGTTTTTTACGCACTTGTATCAGCAGTTGATTATGACAACTCAACTCAACAGGTGGGTCCAGGATTTCCGGGGATGAAACATTCACCTTTGGGCAATGTTGCCATTTTGTACCTCAGTGAAATTTGAGAAACATTTTTACGGATGCTTCAAAGGAAATAAGTGAGCCTCAATTAATATTTAGCCATAGATGCAAAATGTACTGTGGTGCCTTGTTAATCACTTTTGGACGCGCAGCCACACACACACACACACACACAGTAACGCTGAGTATAAACCGTAGTTTGGGGCGGTTGATAACAGATGAGGGGGTCCAGAATCCCTTGGATAGACGGCTGATCTTGGCTTGTCTCTACATGTCCCCTCCTCTGTAGTGTCACTCAGGTTGGAGCGCTCAGACCTCCTGGTTTGCTTTCTCATCCGTGAGGTGATGGATGACATCATCCAGGTGCTGCATCATCAGGGAGCGATCCTGCAAACCCACCGGAGGGATCTCTATTCACTTTATTACTCTGGGAGGGTGGGGGGGGACTACTTTTTCCAGCTGCTTTATTCACAGCGGGGAGATTTTTCATGTTCTTGACACAGAGTGTGATTTTAAACATAAGAACGAGCGTATAAGACGATGATATTAAAGGTTCAGCCAACATTTTTCATCCTTCTTATTCCCCATCAGGGTTCTGGAACCATCCCAGCATGGGGTTGTGACGCTTTGGTGCCGCAGCCCACAGAGCACATTGATCCTTTCATCGGTTTCGACGTCGATCAATAGCACAAAAATAAAATGTTGCTTCACTGTCTGTGTCTCTCTTACATGGATAAAACTCCGTAAGGGATGTCGTGCAAAAGGTCACCGCCACTGTCGGCCATTAAATGGACAGAGGAGAAGGACGACCTTTGATCCCAGAGATGTCCAGCTCCACACACACACACACACACACACACACACACACACACACACACACACAAACTAGCCCTGATGATTCTGTTAATGGCACTTCATTTTAAAATGTATCAACTATTGTCATTAGAACACAGTTTATTTCTTCCATTTACCGCCTCATTCCAACCTTTCCTTCAGGGAGAAAACACAATAGAAAAATAAAATAATAAGTATCCCTTATGGTTCAGATTGTAATATTTAACAACCTGCTGATCGTTTTTCTTATTTCTTTAATGCAGCTCTTCGAAATATTTGGTCTGCTTTCACCATCTAACAAAATGAAGGAAAATACGACGCAATCAAAGGGGACTAAACGTGATTTTACACGACATAAGTGTCCAGTTTAGCGCAGAGCAGGAAAGAGACAAACCCGTCCTGGTTCCAGAGGCCGAACCAGCATCTTCTGATCTGATCGCGAGGTGAAAACAGCCCCTGAAAGCTGCGCACACTGCGCCACCAGGTGTTGATCAGTGCGAACTGCAGTGGATGCTGAAGAAAAGGGAGCCCTCTGCTCCGGTCCCGCACCACTGAGAGGAAATAGGTGCCAACCCTTCTTCAACCCTCTTGGTTACTTTACCGTTTTCTTCCTTGAAGGTCTGATGGAGGAAAGCAGCAAAGGAATTAAAGTCGGTTCTCCAACTTTACTCTGGCTTTGGTCACGTGGTTGAGAGAGCGTTTCCACCTGATGGGCTCCGAGACCTCCTGCAGAAACTTGCTCTTAAACAAACAGAGCAACCGGCGGAGGCACCGGTCACACCCAAGGTCTGCAACCTGTGAATCATGCCTTTTCACACGAGGACTAACCTGTAATTTACCCTCAGCACTTAACAGCTCGGCCACTGCAACGTGAGACGATGCGAGGTATCCGGCGCTGTTTTCTTTGACCAAGTTCACTGGAGCTGAATGGGACAGAAGTCTCTTTTCCATGGATGCGAGGCTCGTTTCCTTCAGCTCTAGCCACCGAGGATCGGATATCAGGAGGAAACTTTCTGTGTGTTCTGGACAGATAGCTCTGTTTAAAGTCGGCGCCGTGAACTCTGACCCCGAGTTGGGCTGCGTTTCGCCCTTCTAACCTCCCATATAGTTGTGCCAATGGCGCCACCTGGCGTCCAGAGGACATGGTTTCTCTTCGACCTCTCTGGAAAGTTCTGCAATTGTTCCAAAGGAGATTTACTCTCCCTTGGAACTTTCTTTGCCAGCAAGTTTGTGATAACATCATAGATCTTTTACCAGAGCTGGAGCAATTAGACAAATCATCAAAATCTGAGGGCGACTTCAGAATTGTAAACACCTCTAACGAACATAAATAATGTAAAATCAGGATTTCTAATTAAATCCAGGAAAGAACTATTGGGAAAAATCCACTATTTTGTGGGGGACTTCTGAGCTGTCTGGAAGAGATTTCTTATATCTGAGTGTGACATTTTTGGCAGCATGATACAGTAAATCTGTATGTGCAGAATGGAGTTTATATTATATTTATAATGTCAGACAGATTCATATCCATATTTAAAATAGTTGTCAGTGACCAAGAGTGTGTGTTTAGGTGTCTGCAGGGCTCCAAAAGACCATGAATATGTGAATTCTTTGATTATTTATTGATTGTGTAAATTCTAACTCTAATTATTGCATTTATCTCCAATCAAGACTTCTTGTTTATGACTTAAAACTGATGCATGACATCATCAACATCTTTTCTTCTAATAGCATAAAAACATAGAAGAAATAAATGTATTTATGTACCAACTACCTGAAATTCCCATCCCTGCATGGCTGTGTGGCTGTTCTTTCATCGAGAAAGAAAAAAGAAAAAAAAACACCCCCTCACGGATAGAAAATTCCCACCTCCCAGTTCTCAGACCTCACCTGTCAGTCATTCCGTGGTTCCTGGTGCTTAAAGGATGACAGGCCTTTCAAGACCTCCAGCAGCCCCTCAAAGAAATAGCCTTCCTCCTGTCACAACCCAGCCGTTCCTCCCCTACCTCACCCCCCATCCCTCTTGGGCCCGCCAAACACACATAAAGTCCGAGTGAAGTGAGAGTGGCCCGGGCTCCCACTTTGCAGATCAGTCAGTGGATACCTGATTGTCACTCACGGGTCGCCCCTTTAATCCTATTGTTTCTCCAACAGGATTACTCACTGTGGTCCCTCTCTCTCTGTGGCTGCGCGCGGGAGAAAGGCCAGATTAAGGGGATTAGCGTGTATCCTCCTGACTTGTCAAACTGGGATGTAAGGAACCATTGACTTTCTTGGGGACCTTTGAATGATGATAGGCAGAGAGGTGCCTAAAGAAGAGGTCATGAAAGGCAAAAGAACAGGACAAAATTCCTGATGGAACAATGACTCTTGTTTGCTTTTTGTTCCCTGAAAATGGGCCCAAGGTTTGAAAAGGATTTAAATCGATTTGCAAGACCAAAAAAAAAGAAAGTATCTTTCACTCGCAGAAACAACGAATGTAAGACAGTTTTAAAGGATGTAAGAGTTTTAAAGCGTATTGTATGTTTACACTAACACTCATGATCAGCCAAACATTCAATGTAAAGTTTTCTGGCTTGCTTTTAAAATTGTAAAGTACTTTTAGCTCAACTCCTTTTCAAGATTTCAGTGATTTTTCAGTGATGAATAAATGAGCTGTCTGTTCAAGTCACCACAAATCTGTCAGATGAAGCACGCAATGGGGAGATAAAGTTGATCTGCCACGTGCTGGATGTCCATCCATCCATCCATCCATCCATCCATCCATCCATCCATCCATCCATCCATCCATCCATCCTCTACCGCTTATCCGGGGTCGGGTCGCGGGGGCAGCAGCCTAAGAAGAGAAGCCCAGACCTCCCTCTCCCCAGGTACTCATCCAGGGGGGATCCCCAGGCGTTCCCAGGCCAGTCGAGAGACATAGTCTCTCCAACGTGTCCTGGGTCTTCCCGGGGGTCTCCTACCGGAGGGACGTGCCCTGAACACCTCACCAGGGAGGCGCCCAGGGGGCGTCCTAACTAGATGCCCAAGCCACCTCATCTGGCTCCTCTCAACGCGGAGGAGCAGCGGCTCTACTCCGAGCTCCTCCCGGATGGCAGAGCTTCTCACCCTCTCTAGGGGAGAGCCCAGCCACCCTACGGAGGAAGCTCATTTCAGCCGCTTGTACCCGTGACCTTGTTCTTTCGGTCATGACCCAAAGCTCATGACCATAGGTGAGGGTAGGAACCAAGATCGACCGGTAAATCGAGAGCTTCGCCTCTCTCTTCACCACTACGGACCGGTGCAGAGTCCGCATTACTGCTGACACCGCACCGATCCGCCTGTCAATCTCCTGCTCCATTCTTCCCTCACTCGTGAACAAGACCCCGAGGTACTTGAACTCCTCCACTTGGGGCAGGATCTCCTCTTTGACCCGGAGAAGGCACTTCACCTTTTTCCGGTTGAGAACCATGGCCTCGGATTTGGAGGTGCTGATTTTCATCCCAGCCGCTTCACATGGGGCGGCGAACCGATCCAGTGATAGTTGGAGGTCATGGGCCGATGACACCAACAGGACCACATCATCTGCAAAAAGCAGAGACCCGATCCTGAGGTCACCAAACTGGACCCCCTCAACATCATGACTGCACCTAGAAATTCTGTCCATAAAAGTCACGAACAGAATCGGTGACAAAGGGCAGCCCTGGCGGAGACCGACCCTCACCGGAAACGAGTTCAACTTACTGCCAGCAATGCGGACCAAACTCTGGCACCGATCGTACAGGGAGCGGACGGCCCGTATCAGGGGGCCCGACACCCCATACTCTCAGAGAACCCCCCACAGGACCCCCCCAAGGGACACGGTCGAATGCCTTCTCCAAGTCCACAAAACACATGTGGACTGGTTGGGCAAACTCCCATGCACCCTCGAAGACCCAGCTGAGGGTGTAGAGCTGGTCCACCGTTCCACGCCCAGGGCGAAAACCACATTGCTCCTCCTGAATCCGAGGTTCGACTATGCTGCGGACCCTCCTCTCCAGTACCCCTGAATAGACCTTACCAGGGAGGCTGATGAGTGTGATCCCTATCGTGATGATACGACCACAAAGTCGATCATCGATCTGCGGCCTAAGGCATCCTGGTGCTGGATGTGACGTAGAGATTTGACTGACATGCTTAATGTGATACTGGCAAAAAGAAAACAAAACAAAACAAAACAAAACAACCTAAAGAATACTCTGGGGGAATCAGAGAATCTAATTCACACTTTGTTCAAGTCTGAGTCAGGAAAGGCAAAGCCAATGATGAGGAACAAGTTCTACAGCATGAACTATGTTCTAAAGGACAATGCTTAGAATCTATGGTACTTATGGAATCATCTCTCCATTTACCAGTCGAACTATCTATCTTGGAATGACGTCAAAAGGGATATTTGATTGACATTTAAATCAGCCAATCACTGCCCGAGAATCGAGCTCCACCAGCCCGAGCTGGTGGAGTGATTGTGAAAGTTGTCGGGCTTGTTATGTTTTGGTTAGCCAGTAGACACCGAGGCTCGGGGGGGGGTTCAGCAATGTGATGTAGAATTAACAGGTTGCTGTTTTTAAAGTAACATTTAGCCTCGAAAACACTTTTGATGATGGTGTCACTCCACGTCAACGATGGCCAAGAAAATGTGGTTACGGCGGCGACATTGGCGGAGGTAATGTTAGCCTAGCGACCAGCGTTAGCTACCTGATTACGTACTCCAACAGTTAGCTTGTTAGAACAGAACTAGCTGAATATTGACTCATACGCAAATTAGCTCAGTTTTGCTCGTGCGCTTATAGTTAACTAGATCGTGTTCTTATTATTGTGGATTAGGTTACAAAAGCCAGCTGTTTGGAAAGTCTCAACTCTTGATGCGGTACTAAAGTGACAAAGTTGGTGACAGCTTAGTCAATTAGTTTAGATCGGACTTATTTAACAACCATTAGCAGGAATTGGCACCACTCAATCTGATTTATGGTTCCCCTTAAAGTCTTTTTTTTTGCTATGAACTAACCTTATGAGCCTGTACGCTGAGTAGAAAATATCATAGATATCCTCAGACTTGCGTGTATAACACACATGCACATATGGAAAAGAAATGAAACAGTAGAAAGTAAGTGTTATAAATAAAAATAAAGAAAACTAGTAGCCTCAGCTAGCCAACACCTCCCTCATCCCTGCACCTCTTTAAAATAACGTCCTTGTAGCTTTATTTTAAATGGTTTTAAAATAAAGCTCATTTTCATGCTTGGAAGTTCACCTTTTACTTTCTTTTCCTTTGAAATAATAACCACCCTCATGAATAGTTCAGAATTTCTGCGTACAAGTAACTAGTTATATGGACAATCCTCAAACCTTTGACAGTTTCATGACAGCTCAGCAAAGGACAAAATCAGTATATTATTGTTATTGGTGGATGATGATTAATGAAGCTTTGGTGGCTCGCATCACATCCACGCTGGGCTTTAAGTTTGCGTCCTTGGACCGACTGGAAAAGGTGATGTTGTGACTGTAGAAGCTTTTGCTCTGATTCATATGCTGCGAGATGATTACAGGTTTACCTCTACATAGTTTTTAAGTCCGTCTCCTACATGCCTAACTACTATCGCGGTACTATGAGGTCACTGTATTTCTCAGAATGGTATCTGGCTTTTAAAAATGCTTTGGGTGTGACACACAATCTAAAATACTAGGAAATAGTTCCCACCTGTCTGTGTAATAATGGAACTCACAGAAACCAAGAGAAATGCTCTTGTAACACACTATAAACTTTACACGTTGCTGAGAATGGGAACATTTGTGCCCTGGCTGAGAGATAACTGTGTAAAAAGATCTGGACTAGGAAAAATCAAAGCCTTGAAGAAAAAGCCAGACTTAAGTTAACCATGAAAGACGTGGGCATGAAGGATGGATGGCCGTACTGGGAAATGGTGTCAACTGGTACAGGCGCCGTGTGCCCATGAAATAAAGATAGAAGGTCTTTAGCCATAACACATGGCTGAAACCTTCTTGATGACCTTGAATAACCAAAAGTAGGAAGTGTTTTTGCACATGAAATGACTGGAGAGAAACCCCGAGCTGTGTCAGCGGGTGAAAGGCTGATGCATTTGTGTGTCCACAGGGCAAGCTGGTGTGCCAGGGTGTGAACAACCAGAGCTACGTGTGTGACTGGGGTCACTGCTGCGGGGAAACCCAGTGCTGCAGCTACTATTATGAACTTTGGTGTGAGTTCTCCTCATCGTCACCATGGTTCTGTCTCGGTGTCATGGCAACAAACATAAAACTACCCATGTGTTCAAGACCCGATCCGTCCGCTGTGCATGTACATGTGGTCGCTGCTGCTGCCTGCCTGCGCGCTAAGTGAGGTTTACTTGCAGGGTTCTGGTTGGTGTGGGCGCTCATCCTTGTCCTGATATGCGGCTGCATTTTCCAGCACTGGCGCTCTCAGCAGCGCTTCCAGCAGCAGCGCCGCCAGAATGAGATCAACCTCATCGCCTACAGAGAGGCTCACAACAATTCTCAGCTGCCAATTTATCTCAGTAAGTCTTTTAGTTTCTGCCCTACTCTCTTACCTCCCAGAATAGAGGTTGTCTTGATGTAATTAAGAAACATGCTGTTAAACAAGGATCCCTTGTGTCTGTGGACTTTGCTAGCCTGAATAAATTCCACTAGGAGTGTTCTGTAAATTCCACATTAGATAGCGCACCTGAGTGTGAGCCGCAGGCGGCCGCCCTGAAACATGAGATCTGTATGGTACACAGAATGATCTTTTTAAATGTTTCATCGTTAAATGACTGTAACACAGCAGTAAAGGTCACGCATCGGTTAAAAAAAGACGAACGAGTCTGCCAGCCCTTAAAAGCTGCATTGTCAGCATTTCTTTGTGCGTTAGCCATGACGAGGGTGTGGACATGAGGCGCGAAAAGACAAAACACAACCACACTAGCGTCTTCCTCAGCGCATTATCTCTTCAACCTGTCTGTCTTGCTCTTGTGTGTAAATATCCATTCAAATTCAGAAAACTTCATGGTGCGAACTTTACGCTAGTTTTCATGCATTGCGCAACATGCACATTTTATTCATTGTACGTCCTGGATTATTGTTCAGATTGTTTCTGGGATTTTGCTGTTTGGTGTGGGACAGATAGACGCCCAGTGTTTGTTGATGCTGATGAGTACAATTCTGTAGGCTGACATTAGCTAAAATGAGACCAAAGGTTCTGAGATAATGCCACCTAAAGCTCTAAATTGTCCCGTGTCTTGTGTTTCCTACAGGATTCTTGCCCTCCTACTTACTGCCAGCTTATGAAGAAGTGGTTGACCTTCCAGTCATGCCTCCCCCTCCTTACGCCTCCCTTCACCCAGCTCCTCCACCCACAGACCAAAGAGAGGAATCTCCTTGCCTCCCTTCAGCAGATTCCATTTGTATCAACGGTGATTCACCAATGTCAGCTGCTCCCGATATTGCACACGGCCACATTCAGAGTGCTCACAACCCCAACAAGGAACTGACACCGGGCAGGTACCGGCGCTTCACTGGGGACTCTGGGATCGAAGTGTGCGATGGCCAGGAACTTCTGGATCAGCACAGATTTGCGGAACGAGAGGAAGGAACTCAAGAAGAGGAAACGGACCTGTACGATCACTGTGATTCACAGAGCTTTGAGGAGAGCAATGCTGATGACGCAGTTCTTGAGAACACCACTGAAGCTGACTCCAAGTCTCTGAAATGATGTCTTCGTATCTGCAGGCCTGGAAACAAATATGAACGCCTCTGCGCTCAGGGCTTCAGACACTATGTGCAGCTGTTGGGGGTTAACAGAAGCTGGGGCGTAGTGGTGTGGTGCCTTTCACTCCGGCCTCGGAACCTCTCCTGACATGGGAATCAGTCTAGTTCACACTTCAAGCGTCTCTCCTATAAATTCATTTAATGGTTTCTGGAGTTTAAGTGCTCCGTGTAGCTAAAGCTGTTGCTCTCTGCTGCTGCCAAAGTACGTTTGAATGTTGACACTTGGATCACATCAGGTTTACGACACCCACCAGCCACTCACATGGGTCTCTGCTGCCATTTATCAAAGCGTCACAAGGTTGGAGGCGAAACGCTGAGGGTGGACGTCTTCTCTGCACCGCCCCCCAGACAGGGTGGACCAGCGACTGCAACAATGGGAGCCAACAGCATTATTACACCGTAGAGGCATCATTTATATGCAGCATTTCTTTTTTGAACTCTTTGAAACAAAAATAATGGAATGCCGGTGAAGTTTTCTGAGGTTTTCGTCCCAGAGCTTCACAGCAAACTCACTCAGGTTAGATTATCACAGAAAGCTACAGGTTTGTACGGTTCCCAAAAATACAGATGGTAGCTGCACATGACGTAATGACATTAATTACTAAAGAAACGCCCCAGAATAATAAGAAAATATATTGTAAGTTCTGGTGCCTTTTTCTGTTTCCTACTTTATATAGATATTAGTGGTCAACTGCATTTAAAAAAACAAACATGTACTTATGCAACATTTATGGTTGATCACACTGACTAAATGTGTTGGTGCCATAATGTGAAGCCTCCTGATGCCTTTGACGAAGTATTTTTGTAGACTTCTGGAGGTAGCTCCAGCGTGCTCAGATTTATATCATTGTTGAAGAACATCCATGTGTCCCGCTGTTTGAGTAAAGGGAAGCAGTGGTGCAGCAGTGAGTGAGTGTTCACTACTTAAATCATTTTTCCACAAATGTCTACTGCATTATCTTGAAAATGTTATTGTTCTGTCAAATTTTGCACGAAATATACTGATTACATTCCTGTATGTGTTTGTGTGACAGTTTTGTACAATAAGGTTTCATATTTCAAACTTTAACATGCAGCTTCTAGTGGAGATGCTAAACCGAACATCAAATAATTTGTTTCGTTTCGTTTCGTTTCGTTTCGTTTTCTCCCGCTTATCCGGATCCGGTCGCGGGGGCAGCAGCTTCAGGAGGGATGCCCAGACAGCCCTCTCCCCGGCCACTTCCATCAGCTCTTCCGGGGGAACCCCCACCCGCTCCCAAGCCAGGCGAGAGATGTAATCTCTCCACCTAGTCCTGGGCCGGCCACGAAGCCGCCTCCCGGTGGGACATGTCCAGACACCTCTAAAGGGAGGCGTCTGGAAGGCATCCTAGCCAGATGCCCGAGCCACCCCAACTGACTCCTCTCGATGTGGAGGAGCAGCGGTTCTACTCCGAGCCCCTCCCGGATGTCCGAGCTTCTCACCCTATCTCTAAGGTTGAGCCCGGCCACCCTGCGGAGGAACTCATGTCAGCTGCTTGTATCTGCGATCCTGTTCTTTCGGTCATCACCCAGCATTGATGGCCATAGGTGAGGACCGGTAAATTCTTCACCACGACGGATCGGTTAAGCGCCCGCATCACTGCTGACGCCACTCCTATCCACCTGTCGATCTCACGTTCCATCCTACCGTCACTCGTGAACAAGATCCCGAGATACTTGAACTCCTCCACCTGAGGCAGGACCTCCTCCCCAACCCGGAGAAGGCACTCTACCTCTTTCCGAGCGAGGACCATGGACTCTGACTTGGAGGTGCTGATCCGCATCCCTGCCGCTTCACACTCGGTTGCGAACCGTCCCAGCATTTGATGGAGGTCCCTGTTCGATGGCGCCAGAAGAACTACGTCATCCGCAAAAAGCAGCGACGAGATCTTCCGCCCACCGAACTCGACAGCCTCCACTCCCCGGCTGTGCCTAGAAATTCTGTCCATAAAAGTTATGAACAAAACCAGTGACAAAGGGCAGCCCTGGCGGAGTCCAACCCTCACTGGGAACGAGTCCGACTTACAACCGGCTATCCGGACCAAACTCCTGCTCCTTTGGTACAGGGACTGGACGGCCCTTATCAAGGGACCTTCCACCCCATACTCCCGGAGCACCCTCCACAGGGTGCTCCTGGGGACCCAGTCATAAGCCTTTTCCAAGTCCACAAAACACATGTGGACTGGTTGGGCAAACTCCCAACTCCCCTTAAGCACCCCAGCAAGGGTAAAGAGGTGATCCGTGGTTCCACGACCGGGGCGAAACCCGCATTGTTCCTCCTTGATCAGAGGTTCGACTATCAGTCAATCCTCTTTTCCAGCACCCTGGCATAGACTTTCCCAGGGAGGTTGAGGAGTGTGATCCCCCTATAGTTGGAACACACCCTCTGGTCCCCCTCTTAAAAATAGGCACCACCACCCCGGTCTGCCAGTCCAAGGGCAACCGATGTCCACGCAATGTTGTAGAGGCGTGTCAACCAGGACAGCCCTACAACATCCAGAGCCTTAAGATACCCCGGGCGGATCTCATCCGCTCCCGTTGCTCCGCCGCCGGGCAGCTGTTTCACTACCTCGGCAACTTCCGCTCCGGAAATTGGATGGTCCACCTCCTGGTCATCCGACTCTGTTCCACCTCGAGGATACGTGTTGGTAGGATTGAGGAGCTCCTCGAAGTATTCCTTCCACTGCCGGATAATTGCCCCAGGAGACGTCAGCAGCTCCCCACGCACACCTAACACGGTGTGTGCGAGTTGCCGCCTGCCGCCCCTAAGGCGCCGGACAGTTTGCCAGAATCTTCTCGGAGCAGACCGAAAGCATTAATTAGACACAAATTGCTGAAAGTCTTCCTCCATAGCCTCACCAAACTCCTCCCATGCCCGAGTTTTGGCCTCCGCGACTGTCGCGGCTGCAACCCGCTTAGCCAACCTGTACCGGTCAGCTGCTTCTGGAGACCCACAGACCAGCCCTGACCTGTAGGCCTCTTTCTTCAGCTTGACGGCTCCCCTCACCTCTGGTGTCCACCATCGGGTACGGGGATTATCGCCACAACCAGCACCAGCGGCCTTGCAGCCACAGCTCGCGACAGCTGCCTCGACAATGGCGGAGCGGAACATGGCCCATTCAGACTCAATGTCCCCTACCGCCCTCGGAACATGATCAAAGCTCTGTCGGAGGTGGAAGTTGAAGACCAGCCTGACGGGTTCCTCCACCGAGCGTTCCCAACAGACCCTCACTAAGCGTTTGGGACCTGCCAGGTCCGCGCGGTGGCTTCCCCCCCCCCCACCTGATCCAACTCACCACCAGGTAGTGATCAGTTGACAGCTCTGCTCCTCTCTTCACCCGAGTGTCCAAAACATATGGCCGCAGATCAGCTGACACGACTATAAAGTCAATCATTGACCTACGGCCCAGGCTGTTATGGTGCCAAGAGCACCGATGAACAACCTTATGCTCGAACATAGTGTTAGTTATGGCCAAACTGCGAGTAGCACAGAAGTCCAATAACTGAACACAACTCTGGTTCTGATCGGGCAGACCGTTCCTCCCAATCAAATAATTCATAAACCATAATTTACTCTGTGCTTCCATAGTTCCGGCTTTACGTTTCACACTGACCAGCCTTGGAAACTCAAACATTTTGCAAATTTCCTTTAAGCAGAAGTAGTGAGAAAACAAAAGATATAAGATATCTATTTGTTTTCCTATTTTAAAAAAAAAATGCTTTAAGGGCAAATAATGAAATATGTCAAAGGGGTCATTAATAAAACAATGTTCGTAATTTAACGATAATATTTTCTTTTTACTGTTACATTTATGTAGAAATGTGCACTGTAAATTTGCTCTACCAACGATCGCTCTAACTTATCCGGCGCTTGCTTGTACTTCCCTACCAGGCCAGACGATGGCGCCATTAACAGCAACACAAACGGTAGAAGAAGAGAAGAACCAGTCGCAGAAGAAGAATCAGAAGCGAGTGTGAAAAGAGGTATCTGCACTTCACTCGAGCGTAGTTTATACACAATTGGGAGTTTGTTTTAGTCGTCACAGAACCGTCTGTTGGGCATTATGCTACTAAAAGAGAGGGTTCGATTTGCCTGGCTTGTCACATACATATGAAGGCTGTTTAAGCCATGAAAATTAACATAAAAATACACTGTGACAGTGTCACTTGAGTCTGTATGCTAGACTTCCTTTAGCTAACTTTACCCCTTGTTTACGTGAAGCATTAATTAGACACAAATTGCTATTATTTTAGAGCTCTTTAGAAAATTATTTTGCGCGACATATGCGCGTATATAGGTGCTCTATGTCCTTTAAGACAAATAGTGCATTTTATCCATTGTGGAAAAGATTAATGGATGGCCAACAAGTCGAACATAGGGGTTTGCAAAGCGGGTCACGGTGGAAATAACAGCAACATTTTGCGCTGTGTTTACTGAATTATATGCGTCTAAATTAAACTCAATTTATCGGGGGGAATGAACACTTGTACATTTATTATGATGATAACAACTAATAACTCACAATAATATCAACAAAACCGAGTTTGGAGGATTTTGTGTGACATGTAGCCCACTCGGATGTTTTCCTGTCCCTTCCCAAGTGGGTGCCCGACTCGTGAGCAGCCAGCTATGAGGAGCTCACTGTGTCCGGCCTATCCTGCCTGTTTTCTCGAGGGTCTGCGCTCTCCTACCCCCTCCCGGTGACACTGTTGTTGGGTTCCCAACAGTACTTTGAGGAGGGAGGGGGGGACGTAATCCTCCCGTATGACTCACTTTATTTTATCGTGATAATCAGAAATAGCCCGTAAAATGTCACTGGGATTAAAGATGCGGCGCTTTATTTAGTATCAGCTCTCTTCTGCTCTCTGACACGAGTTTGACCAATGCGGCTCATCTCGTTGGCTGACGGCAGTTGTTGGTCTGAAAAGAAAAGATGCGGCCCCTTTTTAAAACTTACGAAAAATCCACATTGGGCCATTTCTGTTGTACTGAAACGCGACAGTTCTGACTGGCTAAATTAGGCTTCTCATTGACCAATAAAACCACGTGATGGTGCTGCGGTAGTGCGGCTCTCTTGACCAATAGGAAGTGCTGTCACTGTTGCTAAGATACGCCTGCGTAGTTGACGCGACACTACCAAGACAAGCAAAACAGAAAAGGCGAACGCAGAAATGTAGAAAACAACGGGAGAATAAACAGGATTATTTAAAGTAGTTATTATTCTGATAGTAAATGTAAAAATGTACGTTTCCCGCTAAATCCTGGGTTTAATTCGTTGTTTGGTCCTGTAATCATAGTGCAAGGTTTTAGGGCTTTTATTTTTGTACTTCCGGTTACCTGTCGAATTCAACTGCTATTTTTTTTCCTCTCAATTTCTTCTTGCTTGTCAAATTTTGCTTCTGCTACTTATTTATAAACTAGTTGTGTTTTAAGGGCAAGGGTCATCAATCATCTTGATTGGCTACCAATAAATGGTTTATCGGAGATCACAGGGATCAGATTTGCCATTGAAATGACTGGATTGCAGGTTTATCAGACTTGTGGAATTTGACTTATATTATTCAGTTTTGTCTAATTTCACACAAACGTTAATTAGTATTTTTTTTCTCTTATTGGTCTTTTTTTTTTTTTTAAATTAGGAAAGAAAATATTTGACTATTGCTTTGATGTTTTTTCTGTGCTTTGACATTGACCTGTTCATTCTGTAACCAAACATGAGGTTAAATGTGATGATGTTTTCAATATCAACACTCTCTTAACATGTCCTTTTTTTAGAAAGTACAAAAAAATTGCATGGCAAGCATTGTGAGAAATAATTTATGGCAATTTTTAATTTGTCCTGCAAAAAATGACTGAGGATATAGCAACACGCAAATAAAGGGAATTCTGGAATAATTGCTAGCCTCTTTTTTCTTCTCAGAAACGGTTATTACAGTTCAAGATGACTTCATGGAGTGACCGTCTGCAGAATTATGCTGACCTTCCAGTCAACATGGATGGTTTGGCTTTGAAAAAGTACCGACGTGAAGCTCACCACAGGTTTGTTTTCTTCAGACCGTTCCAAAATTAATTGAAGCCAAATCTTGGGCAGTCCTAACAAGATATCAGTGTGACACTGACTGTATGGCTGCACTACTTTGTTTTACTTATAACATTAATTATATAATATTTTATATGTTTTAAGGACAAAGATCTTGACAAGTTGTGTGTGTGTGTGTGTGTGTGGGGGGGGGGGGGGGGGGGGGGGGTTAGTTTCAGTTTTCATAAATACCTGTCATACAGAGTTGTTTGACTTACCCATTCAGATATTTGTGACATCTGTTTAAATACTGATAGTTAAATTCATCCTCTAGGGGAGCTTTTCTACAAGGACTCTTGTGGATGTTTTGTATTGAGGGAACAGGGATCCACTGAAGCATCTAACTTCGTCCTCTTTGTAGGTGGATCTAAGGCTCAGCGAACAATTTAACCTGCCACTTTTTATCAAAGATATCTATCAGGTTTTCTGATGTCCTCCTGCAGTTCTTCTCTTCTGTTTGTGCTATTTAGATTTTTTGCATGGGATTTTTGAGACAACGCCAGCGCTGCTTTTCTACAGGACGTAGTTGAGGGTCTTTTCTAACTAAATCCTAATGTTCAAAGTCTTTTTTTGCCTCCCCTTTTGGGTTGTTGATGTCTATTTTCCTACAGTCAAATGCTTTCTTAGTCACTTTTGGCACGGTTGTGGACTCGTTTCTTTGTGTGTTGGCCTGTTGCTCATGTCACGCGCTGGGCTGAGCACCGATATTTTGAGAATAACAAAATTGTGTGTGTGTTATAAACATGGACATTTGCAAATGTAGTTTTTGAAATGTCGTGAAATGTCATTATTGTTACCTCTGCTGCTTGATGCGAGAGAGTCAGAGTCGTTGTCAACATGCAGATGTTGCAGCTGCATGACGTGAATCTGACCCTTAATCAGTATTTACAGGGGGAATAAACAGTATGTGAACCATTTAGAACAGGGGTGGGGAACCTTTTTCATATCGAGGGCCATTTCAATTTTTATAAAGTCCTCCGAGGGCCATACTATTATGAACACATACCTAGGGATGCAAAAAAAAGAGGAAAAAAAAAGAGTCTATAACCACTGTGTTACTAAGTCTCATGATTGCTGCATTTGAATTTGAATTATTTATTTAGCACACATGCATATAAAATCACCAAAAAAAATAGAATAAATGACAAACAAGTAAAATATGTTTACACGATCAGACAAAAAAAAAAAAAAGAGGTGCAGAGTTGAGGCAAGAGACCCGTAAGGGCCTGTTCGAGGCCTCTACTCACAAAAACTGCAATACAACAAGATAATCAAGAAAATAAATGAAAAGAAAGAAAGATAAAGACAATAATAATAACAACTAGAAAGCACTCGGAGAGCACAGCCCTTTGCCAAGCGCAAAAATTCCTGGCATATTGTGATTTCCACCATAAATATTAGTCCCACATATACTTTGACTACATATTCAGATTCCTTGACCATAAAAACATACTGTTAGCCACTGGAATCATAACAATATATGTCTTAGTTCAATAGTTATTCACGAAAAAAAATTCACGCTTTGAAACAATTTTACTTTGTCCGGCGCGAGCACCTCAGCGGCGGCTACGAGGCACTCCTTTCAGGATACGAAAGGCAAAAATACGCTACCGCGGAGTTTAGCGAACGGTCCAACTGTGCACATATAAAATATAAAAATTGTATTGCGTTGTGGGCCGGTATACGGCCCGGGGTTCCCCACCTCTGGTCTAAATAGAGAATAGTATAAAATCATTCACTAACATTTCTTTCTTTCTTTTGTTAGTTCCAGTTTTCTGTCTGTCTCCCTCCATTCTCACCTTTCAGACCAGAGGACTGATTCAATCCTCCTATAAACACTTGCATGTCACCCACATGGCTGGTGGTAGCTCAGTCTGGAGGAGACTGGGCTGAGAAGCGGAGGGGTTTTCCAGTCCCGGTGTGGTCTTCTGGTAGTTGGGGTGCCAGCACACCTCCCTCAAATGTTCACATAGGGTCCTGCAATGTGCTTATTTTGATTTATTTTGAGTAAAGGATAGAGTTCATGACCCAGGAGCCCTTATAAACAATACACATTAATCCTTTAGCATCAGAAACAAGTATCTGACTGATATGCCAACCAACAATCGGTGGTAATATCCCATGTATTCTCTATTACAAAGCTGTCCAAGGGATCAGGCTCAAAGCCAACCTGCACTGAGGTATGGTATCTTTTTGTTGTTAACGCAGCCTGCGAATACTGACTCTGACATTCCCTTTTTACGTCCATGATATAAAATGAGCCTTCATCCAACCCTCACGGATCTCCATCAATACTGACACTGATTGTGGGAAATAGCAGCTGGTGATTTCGCCGCGTGTTTCTCCTGCATCTATCCTTTAATCCTCATCTTGCTGGAGTGAAGCTGATATCATCTTTCATGCCGTCCGATTAGAAACTTAAAGCCATTTTTGAAATAACAGCTGATGGAATTAGGTGACTGTGAAGATGCTCAGTAGCTGTTTCCACAGTCTGATGGCACCTGAAAATGTAAGTTATAAATAGTTATATATATATAATGTATAATATAAATAGTTCCTTAGCTTGAAACCTTGTGTGAAAAGAGGCAAATATTCTTGGTGTGCCAGATGGACACGGTGAAAACAGAAAGGAAATAGAAGTATTAAAAGACCTCATTTGGAACGACATCTGTCTCTATAGGTTCCAACATTTCAGCTCAAACTATACAATTAGGTCCTGAAAATGGTTCCCCATCCAGCCTGACAAGGTTTGAGAGGAATGGCAGAATATTCCCAAAATCCAGCTGTGCAAAGCCTGTGGAATCAGATCCACGAACATCAGCAGCTGTAATTTCTGTACCGTTTACAGGTTCTGAATGTTCCTGCCACTGAAATACTTCCGTTTTCTTTCCAACATTTTCTACTATTCTGTTTTCAGCTTTCTTTCGGGGCTGAGCTGTATATTTAAAATAATCTGGCACACATATTGTAGCAGGGAAAATAGTAGTACATTTAAATAAAGTAGGAATTCTCGTGTGAATTTTAACCTTTCAGGAATTACAGACATTTTTCACCAATTTCCCATTCCATCGTTTCTACCAAAACAGATGTGGTTTATTTGCGTTCTACCTAAGATATTTTGACCTGTTGTTGTTAAACTTGACTTTATTGGTTGACTCAAGTGAAGCTATGCTGAAACCTATAGGAACGAGCAACTTCTGGTCAAGTTCAGAAGACTCTGGACAAGGAAAGAGTGTCATCAAATCAAATGATACATTCTTAAACATAAAGGCAACGTGGAAACTACAGGAAACCTTTGTGAACAGGGCACATGAAGGGAAGACCCAGCGGTGTTACCACGATAGGAGAAGAGTGAGGAGGCCACACTTTCTCTTGTTCCTGCATTAGTGAGTTGA
Organism: Takifugu rubripes; assembly: GCF_901000725.2. NCBI lineage: Eukaryota > Metazoa > Chordata > Actinopteri > Tetraodontiformes > Tetraodontidae > Takifugu > Takifugu rubripes. The sequence continues at coordinate 2,458,522 of NC_042288.1, read as the reverse complement.
ACCTGACAAAAAATGCAAAGAAAAAGCCACCAGCCACCACAAAAGGGACTGATTTTCAATGTGGTGGCAACAGAAAGTTGCCCTTTTCTTATTCCAGTTTGTCCTTGACTGGTAGCTTGAGGTCAAAGCAGTGACCCTGCCGCATCGCGCCATATCTTTGATTTTAGAGAGAGGTTTATTAGGTCCAGAGAACCCCCCAATCTCTGGTGGGACTGGTGCTAACAACCCAGTGCTTTGCAACTTCATACGAGACCCTACATTGACCATTTTGTCCTATCGTTTGTTTTATAGCAGTCTATTAAAATGCTTATTTTTGCTTGTTGCAGAAATTGAGGAGGGGCTTTGTGCAAAAATGTCTGTAATGCTTTAAATACTGTGATCTGTTTCTAACATTTGTCAAATGTTTCCCTCATAACTCCTTTCGTTTTATGTCACACTGGCTGCTCACAACAGGAAAATAGTTCCTAAAGTCCGGATCCTTTGATTTGTTGGTTGTGTGGACTGTAGTTGGTGGCACTCTCAAATCCCAGCGTTCCAAATTAATGTCGGTTTGTTCCGGTGGTAGACGGCATTAATCGAGTTTGAAATAATTGGTTTTCCTTTTGTTGCGTGCTGTTTTCGTTCCTCTGCAAGGGTGAAGAGGATTCCTTTCAGATCCATGCATGTTCACAGTGTGCCTCTTATCTTTGGTTGAATCAGTAGTGCTCAAATGCATCAAATCGTGACCCGGTGGTGTGTTTGCCATCGCTGCTGTGACGTGTTTTCCCCTCTAATAAACGGGGAGTTGTACAGAGAAGCCTCCCATCAGCCCCAGCTGTCTCCACCTTATTGACCGTGTTGGTGTTGTTCCCCCCTCCAGAGTGTTTGTCAACCGAAGTCTGGCCATGGAGAAGATCAAGTGCTTTGGTTTTGATATGGATTACACTCTGGCAGGTGAGTGGTTTGTGTGTTCACCATTCGTGCCGTCCTCCGAAAATAGTTTTCTGTCCACAGATTTCCATTTCTAAGCACGTTTTGCTCAGCTTTGCTTTCTCTCGCTCTGTGAATCTTCCCTCTGGATGAGTGCAGCTACAAATATCAAACACTTTCTCTATTATGATGCGATAATCTTGTTAGCAGCACTGGAAACACAGAAGGAAACATGCTAAAGGTTTCAACTCGTGTCCCATGGACTCTGTAACGTCCTGACAGATGGGGCTGACGTGATTCTGTGTGTGGGTTTAGTGTACAAGTCTCCTGAGTACGAGTCGCTGGGCTTTGACCTGACGGTGGAGCGTCTGGTGTCGATCGGATATCCACAAGAGCTGCTTAACTTTGTCTACGACCCGTCCTTCCCAACCAGGTCGGTTCACAAGTGTCTCCCCTTCCTCTCCATGAAGACTAACGCAGCTCATTTGTTGTTACTGTTGACGTCCATGTGCATTCTCCTCAGAGGCCTGGTGTTCGACACGTTGTATGGAAACCTTCTCAAGGTCGATACCTACGGGAACATCCTGGTGTGTGTCCACGGATTCAACTTCCTGAGGGGGTGAGAGAGATCTGATAGTTCAGCAAATTATTATTATTGTTGTTGTTGTTAAGCGTTCGGACCTCTGAGACGACGCTTCATCCAAGGGACGTGGGAAATCCTGGTTAGAGTTTGGGGTCGATTCAGAATAGGGTTGTTTACCACTAACATGATTTAGAACGTGTTCCTGTGTTCACAGTGAAATGATGAACCTTCAGAACATTACAGAATAAAACTGTCAGTGCAGGAGTTCAAAAGCATTTAGGATTCATAAGGCTTCTTGGACGGAAGCGTCGCATCTGTCTAAACCGGGATTCTCACGGTGTGTCTACAGACCCGAGATCAGAGAAATGTACCCCAACAAGTTCATTCAGCGAGGAGATACGGAGCGCTTCTACATCCTCAACACGCTTTTCAACCTGCCTGGTAACAAATCAAAACAGTCCAGTGGAAAAGACTACTTGAACCTTGTGTGACATTGATTGTTATTTGGTCATTTCCATTTAATTTGGTAATATAAAAATTGTAAATATCTAACTGATAAACTCCTTCTAGTTTCATTTTTAACGGATTGCGCCAAAATAAAACCTATAGATTTAAGAATAGAGCTGCAATCAGGCATCATTTATGCTGAAGTTTACCATCTAGGCTTAATGTTTTCTGCTTTTATTGCAATATTTGTTAATCAGCCGTACTGCGTTGTGTGTGTTTGTTGTTTAATTCCTCCTCAGAAACATACCTCTTTGCATGTCTGGTGGATTTCTTCAGTAACTGTTCAAGATATACAAGGTACGACTGTGGCATCGTCGTTGAAGGCTCTGACAGTACGCATGTGCAGAACTCCCCTTTAATGTTGTCACACCTCTGCAGTTGTGAGACTGGCTTCAAAGACGGGGACCTTTTCATGTCCTACAAGAGCATGTTCCAGGATGTCCGCGATGGCGTGGACTGGGTTCACTTCAAGGTCACTTTCCACTTTAAACAGACCAAATAAAAGAAAACGTGTATTTACTATCAGAATGCTTCTTTACACAGGGCTCCTTAAAAGAAAAGACGGTTGAAAATCTGGAGAAATATGTGGTGAAAGATGTAAGTAAAGTATACCTGCGTGCTACATTAGCCTCTATATCTGTAGCTGTGGTCACTCTCTTGTTATTAAGTCTAATATTTCTTTTTTCCTCCCCTCCAACAAGCCAAAGCTTCCTCTCCTCCTCAGTCGCATGAAAGAAGTCGCCAAAGTCTTTCTGGCTACGAACAGCGATTATAAATATACAGAGGTTAGAGACACAGAACCGCTTGTTTTACTGTGTTTGCTGGTTAACTGGCACATTTCCACCAGCACAAACATTGAGACTGATGACAAATGGATTTCTTTTTTATTTTTAACCATCTTTGTTCTTTCACAGAAAATTATGACCTACCTCTTTGACTTTGCTCATGGCCCAAAGGTAAAGGAACCCCATCATGTAATGTTTAGAATCAATGCTTAAGATTAAGATTAAGATGTACTTTAATTATTAAGTGACGTATATGTGTGTAACCTGCAGCCTGGAATGCCACACCGGCCCTGGCAGTCCTACTTTGACTTGATTCTGGTGGACGCCCGGAAGCCCGTCTTTTTTGCAGAGGGAACAGTCCTGCGGCAGGTTGACACGGTGAGTCTGTGCTGCGGTTCCCAAACTCTGCTGCCTTTTCCTGGTCAAACACGGGGTTCTGGTCACCACGTTTAGCTATATTAATCTAAAGAAGACGGATGAAAGCAAGCAATGCTTGGATTAACAAAAATCGAACTGGACAGGTGCTCTACAGCAAATTCATGAAGCCAAAACTCGAGGTGGCTTTATCAGAGCAGAGGCAACAACACAGACCTTCAGGCATCAACCAATGTCTTCTTCGGGGTCTGGCACACAGTTAATTACTGTCAATTATATACGGGTGAGGTTGATTCAAATGTTTAAACACGAGGGGGCGCTAGAGATCGAGGTCTTGTGGACATAAAAAGCCTCCAAGTCAATAGGAGGCTAAAGTCTAATAATAATGTCTATATACATATATATGTGTGTGTGTGTGTGTGTGTGTGTGTATATATATATATATATGTGTGTGTGTGTGTATATATATGTATAGAGAGAGAGAGAAGAAAGGGGACCTCATCCTTGAGACCAGGGGTTCCTGGACCCCCATGATGGTGGTCAGGGCTGACGTCACTGGGGTCCTGCTGGATCGTAGTGGACAGCCTGGGCTATTTGAGGTCACATATATTAATATTTCCCAACATGCGGCTCTTTCAGACCACGGGTCGGCTGAAGATTGGGACCTACACCGGACCTCTGCAGCACGGAATCGTTTACTCTGGAGGTAAATACGTGTAGTTGTTTAATTCTCTGGGAATTTTGGGATTGTGTTGGCAGATATTCAGCCCCGAGAGATTGAGCGTTATTTAACGAGGGTGTGACGTATATTTGTTCCTGCAGGTTCTTCAGACATTGTGTGCGATTTGATGGGCATCAAAGGAAAGGACATCATCTACATTGGTGACCACATCTTTGGAGACATTCTTAAATCCAAGAAGCGTCAGGGCTGGAGGACTTTCCTGGTGATACCTGAGCTTGCCCAGGAGCTGCACGTTTGGACCGACAAGAGCTGTGAGCACATACACACACAGAGTTACACTTTTTCCTACATTAAATGTCTCCAACCTGTGAAAGTGTCTCATCTGACGATACTTTGGCCTCTTTGACCTCCTCTGTTTCTGTGGGGAGGCAGCCACAATCAATACTTCTTGTGTTTTTCAGCCATATTTGAGGAACTTCAGTCTCTGGATTGTTTTCTGGCAGAACTTTACAAGTGAGTCGCTCACTTTTTCTACTGGAACCAACTGCAAACCTAAGAAAACCAATGCATCATAACCATGTTGGATTTCTGTCTTTGTGACGAGCATCATCTCATTTCTTCTGCCTAATTATTGCGTCTTCACGTTTCCAGACATCTGGACAGCAGCAGTAACGAGAGGCCAGACATCAGCTCGCTGCAGAGACGGATCAAGGTGCGTCTCTCTCCTTTCCTCCTCGAAAGTGAGTGTTGAGTGTTCTGGCTGCTGCTTTAGTTTCCACTGATCCTTTCTGTCTGTTTTTTCCCTCCTAGAAAATCACCCATGACATGGACATGTGCTACGGCATGATGGGGAGTCTGTTCCGCAGTGGATCCAGACAGACCCTCTTTGCCTCCCAGGTGATGCGCTACGCTGACCTGTATGCCGCCTCCTTCATCAACTTGCTGTACTACCCGTTCAGCTACCTGTTCAGAGCCGCGCACGTGCTGGTGAGCGTCATTCTTCCGACCACTCCTCAAGGTTTCACTAGTCTGTCAACTGCTGACTTTTGTCTGCATCCCGCTTTGACCCAAGATGCCTCACGAGTCCACGGTGGAGCACGCTCACGTCAGCTTCATAGATACCGAGTCTCCGCTGGCGACGAGGAACCGCCACGATGTTGACCTGAAGGAGATGGAGTGTAAACGCCACCAGCTGACTCGGTCTGTCAGCGAGATCCAGCCTCCACACTTCTACCCGCAGACGCCACAGGAGATTACCCACTGCCACGATGAGGATGATGATGAGGAGGAGGAGGAGGAGGAGGAGGAGGAGGAGGAGGAGGAGGAGGAGGAGGAGTAGCGCTGTTTTGTGTTATTCTGAGCTGGAGGTAGTATGTTGTCCGATTTTTATAATGGGAGTCTGTTGTGGCAGAACCTTCACCTGACCCACGCTGATATCTAGATTCAAGTTTGGATTTGTCATTTAGGAGGACGCCGTTCATCATTCAGACCAGTCGGCATCATTTAATGAGTAACGTTAGCCGTGCGCGGCTGCTGTAACACACAAACGGATGAATGCGCGAACGCGAATAAGATGCTGGTAAACTCGGAATAATTACAATTGTTTCTTCCCCTCCAACAGTGTCATTTGGTTCCCGGCGGTTCTTACCTTCATCTCTCCTATAATTAGCCCTGATTGTTAGGGAAATACATTTTACTGCCAAAATCCTTTCCATTAGACTAGCTAGCTCATTAGCTCCACTCAGTCAAATGTCTTTTTCTCTTTACCAACAGGCACCACATGTATATTATTAGTAATATACTGGGTTTATCAGCCAACTCTCACATACATATGGTGCTTCATGCTGAGCAAAATTAAAAAAAAAAAAATCATATTGGGAGATCAGTGTAGATCTCAGAAGAGCAAATATATTTGTTGGTGGTCTCCTGTTGTGATGCTGCTGCCGTTACTGCAGCTACAGTTTCTGTCCAAGTATGAATCTGCCCACAAATCCATTTTTACTGTAATCGAAACAACAACTGAAAGGGAGCAGATGAGGAATAAGAAATAGCATCGTGCAACACATTAAAGGCCCCAAAATATCAGAAACTACAAAATGTTTGTAAGAATTTCAGTCATCTGGTGAGGCCTTTAAAGTGAGCGTTAAATGCTAAGAAGTCCCAACCCAAATATTTGTCAGTCCACTCTCTGGATCCTGGAAATGGAGATGAATCGTGGAACCGAGTCACTGGAAGCCGACGGTGGTATATTACAGCCATTTGATACTTGTTAATTTGTCGGACCTGCTAAAAGCCCAGAAACCGTGAACAGCTGCTTGGCTCCATCTTGTCTGTACTGTTACAGAATCCCCCCCCTCCCCAGCAGAAGGCTGGGAAACACTTACTGCCTTACTCATGATGGAGAGTGAAAGAGAATCACTGTTACACCGTTTCCCTTTAGGAATAGAGGGTCAAAGGTTTCCATGCAAATGTGTCTATTTTAGCCTCGATGGGGATGTTTTACCAGAGACTGACTTCACTGTTGAAGGACCACAAAGACCATGAGGTTGATCACTTAAAGGGATCTGTCAGTGTTGATCTATAGGTGTGGATTCATCCCCACAGTGTGTTTCTGATGTTTCTCTTCAACTTAACAGACGATTTGGGCCTTTTTAAATGGAACTGTTCATCTTCTGTCTTGTACTTCAGTAAGGGAGCAATATTGTGTCAAGAATGCTGTAAAATCTGAATGCTGTTTTTTTTTTTGTCAATATTTTCCTGTTTTTAATGTTGATACTGGTTGTCAAGCGTATCAACTGTAAGCCGAATGAATGTTTCGGTTGTTTTAGCCACAGACGTTCGTGCACGTGAGCTCGTTTCATTTCATGTCTCATGTGAAAAAGATGCCAACAGCAGTGACGCTGCTCTTGAAGTGTTTGCCTGGATTTTTTTCTAAAAAAAAATAAATACATTTCTAATGTCAGATTGGGGTGTTTTCTTCCAAAAACAGAGCTCAAACAATTTCACCGGGTTGGCGGTTTCGTTTGATGATTTCTCATCATTTAAAGGAGATTTATATCATCCAGTGATTTTATAATCAGTAAATTATATAGAAATCCTGTGGATTAGATCATTAAATAGGTCAATTACGCGATCACTCCAGCGATCCAGGGTCCATTTGTTGGAAAACAGGATTTATGATTTCATGTGGGAGATTATGCAAATATAAACATGCGAAGGTGGTGCGTTTGCCTGCTGTGACACTGTCCCTGAAACTGTCCTCACAGGGCTCTGATAAATGATGGGCTGTCGTCTGGGAGGAAATAAGTGACAAAAATGACTGATAGGGACGGCAATGTGTCAACAAGATAACAAAAAAACACCTTATTTCATCTGTCGTGCAATAACGGCGCCGTAAACATGTTTGGCAGTGGCGCTTCAATGTGGGTCAAAGGGGAGTAAAAGTGTGTTTTGTACAGTTTTTAGAGTGGAAGAAAGGAAGATAGCTCTCATTTAACAAAGTATTAAAATGATGGACACCATCGGGTCCCTGTATCCTCAGTTCTGAATGTAATTAAGAAATGCCAGAGAAAACTCCTAATGGGAGTTAGGAGCAGTCAGGAGCAAAATCTGGAGACGTGTATTCCTGTTCAACCGGCACAAATGTGGCCTCCAGGACCTCTCACGTGTCCTCGCCACAAAATTCAGCATCAGAAGGGGTTCGTTAGTGGCCACGTGTGAATGGCCTCTTCTCCTCCTGAGGAGGCTCTGAGACATCACCTCTCACCTGTTCACAATACAGTAGTGAAAAACCTCCCCGGGAGGAGAAGAGGCCGTTCACGCGTGGCCACTAACGAACCCCCTCATGTCACGCCCAACCCTAACCCTAACCCTGTCTTGGAGTTACCCAAACTCTTTTGTCCTGCACCAAAAGCGCCCCGGAAATGCCTCTAGTCTCTAGAGCGCTTTCCCAGTGGCGAGAGAGCTGTGCACAGTGGTCCTGAGGTCCCGGAGGGAACATGCCGCTTGGAGTTGGAGCAATGCTGCAAGGGCCTGTTCTGGTGGGAACATGGTGACCATGGCATCACCACAAACAACAGGTCCCCGTTTCATCTCAGCCAACATCGTTTCTTTCTTGATGGTGAGGGGATAAAACATATCCGTACGGCTTTTCTATCACGTTCAAGCTAATGGCAGCGTTGAGAGGTTTACCCCATTTACCTCTCGACACTGCCGCTAATGTTCTGTTTTTTCTGTCAATCAAAAAAAAATGTGTAGCTACACAATCTTGTATGGAATCGCAGACATGAAGGTCACCCAGCTCTGGAAATCCCCGCTGATGTTGCAAAACAACCCATTAACTGGACATATTACACTGATACTTTGTGAAACAGCAAGAGTACGAAACGACAACGCTGACGTTCCTTCTGCCCGTTGTTTGGCTCACAGTTTCCTGGCTCAGATACAGGTGCAATGACGACGTTGTCAACACGGTGACGTATGAGAGGGAGGAAGAAAACAGCCGAGCACCTCTCAGCAGGAGGCCAGATGATGTGTTGTCACTGTGAAAACGGCTAAATGTAAATTTAGGAACATCCAATCACACACATGAGAGCACTTGAGTAGGTGCTCGTCTGTGTCATGACAATCAGAAGAAACCAGTATACAGGTGTCTTCCCCAGTATTTAAACCCAGCCTTGCGCTCCCCCTCTACCAGATCACTTGTGTAGTGTGCCGGACTCTCCACTGTTGGTTTTATGGACTGATTGTACTTACATAAATGGTGGCATCAGCTATAGGTTTATAGTCTTTGTCCATTTTTGAGAGCCGATCCTTCACAGACTTTTCTTACCTTCCTTAAATCAACTTTCCCTTGAGTGAATAAAATAATAATGTGCTTTAGCCGTATAGATTACATAAAGTTTGGACTTCCTTTAAGATGGCTGAGATTAAGGCAGTTTAATTTTAAGCTTGTTGAAAATAAATTCCAGCAGGACAAGAAAACACATCAAGACCAGCAAGAGAATATAACGGAATTGAGTCCTGAGCTGACTGACTTCCAACTTGGTGACGATACGGCGAGGAAAGAAGGGACCTGGTCTGGCTAGCATCAGCAAAGCTATGAGAGAGAACCAACAGAACTTCCTCAAAGAACTGACAACATTCAAAAACCTTAACATGGACATGAGATAAGAACATGCCGTGCTAAGACAAGACATGGAACGGGAGTTTGGAGAACACAAGGAAGAGGTAGAAGAACAGAAGAAGAGTCTACCTGAAACTCAGAGCTGTGTAGCTGCACTAGAAGAGCGGAACACCGAGGCTCCAGACGGCGAGGATCCAGAAGGTGATAAAAGAAACACCTCAAATGCAAGACAAAACAACTAAACTAAGCAAGGCCAAGGAGAACGATTATTTGCATATTTGGGTTACCTGAAAATATTGAAGGGAACTCCGCTGCAGCTACGTGGAGCAGTTGCTGAAAAGCAACCAAGGATCCAGTTGGACCCCGACTACCCCTCAGCGATACTCCAAAAATGCCCCAAACGCTCCAAAAATGCAGAGCGTACCAGTGCTACCAGACTCCCTAAACAAAAATCCGTATCCGCTGTCACATAGGACGCTAAAGACGGGACACAATGGGGAAAAAATTGCAGCTGGATGCACCAAATGAAGTTGAAGTCCATTTAACGACTGAGATGGACCCTTTGCTGTCCATTATTACCCTCCAGGCAGGCATCCCATGACCAGACAGGCGCCTGGAGCCAGGGTGCGGGTCTCCCTGAGTCTGTGGATGGGCCGCAGTGCGTTACAAAAACTACCTGTTGTGGTGCAACAGGTGAAACAGTCGGCACCCGACCAGCCCGCGGGACCCCAGAGGGTCAATTATTCATGGGCTTCTTACACCACTTGTACTCCATATATTCAGTGTGTTAACTTTACTTTCACCTTTTATATACATCTGTTCCTGGAAATGAACTTTTAACACAATAGAGACGCTTACAACCTTTGCATTCATGAGGGATGGTGATTTTAAGTTTTCACCAATAACTGGAGCAAGAATTTCACCCAAAATGTGCAGTTTTGTACAGTAGCTGTACAAAGTGGACTTTGTACGTGTCATTGAAAGCTGGTACAGAACATCTTTGGTGCAGCTCTGCATCATAACCTGGGGAAGCTCAAGCAGTGACGGTTCTGCTGTGGAACACGTGCAGACTCGGGTAACAAATCCCAGGGACGCAGTCAGGGTCAAGCAGCTGCCTGGCCTTCAGGCTGCTGATAAGTCGGAGCCGTTGGTGCACGCAGCCCTAAAGTTACGTGTCCTCTTAATGGTGGAGGAACAGCCATTTTCAGCATGTGCCGAGGGAACACTGGTGAGAGTGTGACGGAAATAATTAACCTTCTAAATCTGAAATTATTCACTAATTGAATTATGCAGACAAAAAAAAAGAGAATCTGAGCTGTAGGTTATGTTTATAGTGTCTAACATCACATTAAAATAAGTCACACAGTTAAAAAAAAGTATATTCTTATAGATCTTCAACTCAAGAGGACGTTGCTTTAAAGCTACTGCGTCGTTTTCTGCATTAATGGTGCTTTTTATGATGAGTCAGCCCCAATGCATCCTCAGAGCCGACTCACGCTGGAGTCTGGACAACATGCTGACCACAAGCAGCAGCTCTTTCGCTTCCAAACACAGACATATTGTTTTAAAAGCCTTTACAATGTTGCCCGAAAGACCACAAGACATTTCACCACTTTAAATTTCAGGCAAATATTTATTTCTACTCATTTACATTCAGGTTACTTTGCATTATATACAGAATTAAAAGCAAAATTTACACCACATAGGCTGTTTAATGTGATCAACCAAAATAGACAGCAGGACATAAATATGTATTGGTAAATGTGAACATTTATACAAATACTGCACAACATACTAGTTATGAGAAGTCCAAAAAAATATTTCATAGATGTTTTCCATGTCACATTTACATCACTGAAAAAGGAACGCAACCTTTGTCTAGATGGGTCACTTCAGTAGGTGTTTAAGCTGGTCTTGAAGATTTTTAGAGTGCTCCACGCTGGAACACAGGTCAAAGGTCAAAAACTCCGTGTGACAGCTATAAATGTCTGCATTTGTTCACTTACTTTTTCTGAATGGCCTCTTGTCTTTGTGATGAACACACACACATAGAGAAATAGGTTTAGTGCAAACACAAGCTTTCATAGATGCCATCCCATCATAATACTCACTGGTACTGCAAATGTGTGGTGATGATTGACATTTTTCTCAGACTCTACAACAACAGAGGACACGTGAGGGCGTCGAGATAGTCGAGGGTAGAGATTATGTCACTGAAATGCTTTCTGTTTGCAAACTCACATCTTCAGAGTGTAGAATTGCATCCTCTTGGATCACCATATTTCTTGCTGCATGACCAAGAAGCTGGGAGAGGAGACACATGGTGATGGGTCAGGTTAAATACATGTCTTTAGTAAAGTAACGCCCTGAATCTATCCCCAGCGTTAGTTTGCTAATTACCTGAACAATGAATTACTGATTTAAATGCAATACATAAAATAGAAAAGATAAACTGCTTTTGTTTATAGTAGACTGGGGTTGTGTTGCAGCGGTTCCGCTCAGACATATGAGACGCGGGCAGAATTAAAACGTCTTTCTGTGGCAACACTGGTCATATTCTTTTACCTCCTGGCTGCGGGATCCCTTCAGGACTTGGCGAGTCAGAGCGATCACATCTACGCTACATGAGCCCACTTTGTCGGATAATAAACCTTTGACAGACTGGCCGAACCGCGGCTGAGACTCGGCCGACGCCATTTTCTGTTTTGATCAGCGACGGTGGGCGGCGAGGGTCAAAACAAACGTTAACGCGCTTCGTTTCCAGACGAGCATAGATACTAGAAACTGGGATTAAAGCGAATTATTTAAATTTGGATGTAAAAAATGTTTTTATAAAAATGTAACCGAAGGTCGGATCTCAATACATGATGTGGGAAAATGATCAAAGAATGAATCCAGTCAGTCAGAGTTACACTTTATTAAAAGGGCTTTACCTGATGCATGATTATGTAGTACAGTATATTAGACCAACATCAACCCACTATTGGATCAAAGGTATGAAGTTGTGTCATTTTCTTTTTCAGAATTTAGAGAACTTTGTTCCACAGTGTCTTTGGTTGTGTACTTTGCTCCGATTACTGGTTTCTTTCACATTACTTTGCAAAGATTCAGTGAACCACGTGTCATCTTATCATGAGCTCTGCCTGAAACAGTTGGAGTCAAGGACTTGACATTGAAGGCGCTCCATATAAACATGGCTCCGCAGCAGCACCTGGCCCTCCTGCTCCGCTCTTCTCTGATGCCCAGTGTCTGCTGACCCCTCTCTTGGAGTCCCTTTGCTTATGGATATGGACTGGGTTCTCTTTGTGTATGCGTTCTCTGCCGTGAACTTGGCTTTGTTAGCACTGCATCTGAAATTCAGGACTCCTGCTTCTGGCCCTCGTGGGCCACCCCGCCTCCCAGCACTTCCTCTGATCGGCAGTCTCCTGAGTTTGAGGAGCCCACATCCTCCCCACGTGCTGTTCAAAGAGCTACAGGGAAAGTATGGCCAAACCTATTCTCTGATGATGGGCTCCCACCGTGTTATCATCGTCAACCATCACGCACACGCCAAAGAAGTGCTGCTAAAAAAAGGAAAGATTTTCGCCGGGAGACCCAGAAGTGTGGGTAGTCTAAGTCTTCTTCGCCTTCTACATTGTTCCGGCAGCACTGTCTTACTTTTTCTCCTGTCCATCTGTAATGTGTGTGATGAAGGTTACCACAGATGTGCTGAGCAGAGACGGCAAAGACATCGCTTTTGGAGACTACAGTGCCACCTGGAGATTCCATAGGAAAATTGTCCATGGAGCCCTGTGTATGTTTGGGGAGGGTTCCGCTTCCATCGAGAAGATCAGTAAGTCTGCGTGTGTTGTTTCATGTATGTACTGGAAAAGTTCAAATGTGTAACCACTCTTTATGCTGGCTGGCTGTTTCCTCCCATGACTCTACTGGTAATATAACAACCACCGTCTAACCAGTAGACTCTGTAATTAACAAATGAGTTTGTGTGTGTGCGTGTGTACTTGTTAAAATCCTTATTCTACTAGCAAATTTAGGACATTTTTGGGGAGTAAGGACATTTAGGGTAATCCTCTTAACTTCTAAGGACTGGTTAAGGGTTAGGAGTTTAAGGCTGAGGTTAGAATTGGGTTTAGGGATAAGGATTAGGGTTGTGGTTAGTTGTGATGGGGTTAGGGTAAGGAGAGTCCCCACAAGATAGAAGCACAAGGAAGTGTGTGTTTGTTTTATTTATTATAAGAAATTAACACAGACAGCAGAAATAAATTCCACAGCAACTATTTAAGGTATTAATGCCGTGTTACTTTTAGTTTTATCTATGAATTACTTTAGGCCATGATGATCAGTGGCTGCAATATTAAACAACTGAAGCTGGTGTGTCACCTGTGTCCTGCTCAGTCTGCGCAGAGGCGGCGTCTCTGTGCTCCATTCTGTCTGAGGCCTGGACTGCGGGACTGGCTCTGGATCTGTCTCCAGAACTGACTCGGGCTGTCACCAACGTCATCTGCTCGCTCTGCTTCAGCTCATCTTACCGCAGAGGAGACGCAGAGTTTGAGGCCATGCTGCACTACAGCCAGGGCATCGTGGACACTGTGGCCAAAGACAGCCTGGTGGACATCTTCCCCTGTTTACAGGTGGGAAAACACACACACAATTATCGGGGCAGCATAGGCATCTCTTTGAAATACCCACCTGGCAGGCAACTCATCTATTAACTAGTGACACACACATCACAAACACCATGAGTTTGCAGTATTTTACACACCTCTGTCCAGCAATGATGTATTTCTAATATATAATCCTAATCCTCTGCACTGTGTTAACACTAACAATTACGAAAGATCACCTTTGCAATGATCTGTAGATCGGTAGGAAAATGTAACAAGAATTTGTTTTTAAAATGAATAAAATCAATAAAACTCTGGGCTAAATGTGTTTCCAATGTTGAGGAGCATCTGCAGAAGATGCTGCACAGCCGTAGCATCCATTAGCTTCTCTCCATAGCATATTTGCAGCAATAGGATGTTTGTTCCTGATGAGGAATCTGAAATCTGCCTCTCTGCCGCAGATTTTTCCCAATGCAGACCTGCGTCTCTTAAAACGGTGCGTTTCAGTGAGAGACAAACTTCTTCAGAAGGAATATGACAAACACAAGGTACGTCCAGCCATCAGGATCCATCAAGCTTCGGAGTGTGAGCAGATTTTAGCAGATTGATACGTCAGCACTCTCCAATCCCTCTAAAACTCACTTTTAAGTGTATCATATATCATTCCTCGCTTCTCAGGCAGCCTACAGTGACCACGTGCAGAGAGATCTGCTGGATGCTCTGCTAAGAGCCAAATGCAGTGCGGAGAACAACAACACAACGGGAATAAATGCCGAGTCGGTGGGCCTCACTGACGACCATCTCCTCATGACTGTGGGTGACATCTTTGGGGCTGGTGTGGAAACTACAACCACTGTAATGAAATGGGCCATCACATATCTCATCCACCACCCACAGGTGAGGGCGGCGCTGGTGCTGCGGTGTTTTTCAAGGCAGTCAGACTGCACCCGATCTAAGACGATGTAAGCCAGAAGCTTTTAACGGTTCGCTGGAGAGAATTCATCAGGATTTCTGTGATTTGTAGATTCAAAGTCGTATCCAGGAGGAGCTGGACAGTCGTGTGGGGATGGACCGCTCCCCCCAGCTCGGCGACAGAGGCAGTTTGCCCTACCTTGAAGCCACCATCAGGGAAGTGTTACGGATCCGTCCTGTGGCCCCCCTTTTCATCCCCCACGTTGCCCTCAGTGACACCAGGTACACGCATCAGTGCCATGGAGGGGACAGTCACTGTCACCAGCATCATTCCATGCTGGAGGACGTGTTCCTCACTGCGCCTTCATGTCTTTCTCTGCAGCATTGGAGACTTTGCTGTTAAGAAAGGAACTCGGGTGGTCATCAATCTGTGGTCTCTGCACCATGATGAGAAAGAATGGGAAAACCCAGAGCGCTTTGACCCAGGTGAGAGGAACTATCATGGTGAAGCCTTTCTACACGACATCTGTTTCAAACACTAGTTCAGCTACAACCAAACTGAAAACAATTGGAGATTTTCCCCTTGAAATTTGTTTGCAATTATATTAATGACATCATTGACAATTTATGAAATATCGCTGTTTATAATTTGCCTGCTAATAACTCACACAGGTCCCATTTCTGTTTATGTTTGACCTGAATAAACTTTTCCGTGTCTTTTATTCTATCTTGATGTTACTGGCATCTTTCCATATAAATGAGCTACAAACATCTGTAACTGAAAAAAAATATTCTTGCTTACTGACGTTCATACAATAACACATTTAGCATCATCGATGGAACGATTAACCTTCCTGTAACAAGACATTTGTAATGAAGTCTTATAAACAGGAAATCTAAAGGATCAAAAGCTGTTAACATGGGTCATTTTGTTTTCTTTTGTTTATGTTTGTTTGTTCCATTTGCTCCAGACATGAATTATATTGATCAAAAAGTTCTTCTTTTGTTGAGAATACACCACTTTGGCAGCCAAACAATCCAGCTTGGGCACATTTGAGTCAAACCTGTTGTTCTCCGCAGGACGGTTCTTGAACAGTGAAGGCACCGGTCTGGTCATCCCATCGTCCAGCTACCTGCCCTTCGGTGCCGGTGTCAGGGTTTGTCTGGGCGAGGCTCTGGCCAAGATGGAGCTTTTCCTCTTCCTGTCCTGGATCCTGCAGCGCTTCACCCTCACTGTACCATCAGGACACTCTCTGCCCAGTTTGGAGGGCAAGTTTGGTGTGGTGCTACAACCCACCAAATACAAGGTGAATGCTACACCCAGACCAGGCTGGGAGGGAAAGTGCAAGGCATGTTGGAACTAAACATGTTATAGTCCAAAAGTCTTTTTTTACATATACATCATACACCAATTAGCATGAATGCAGCAAGAATGGGACACATTGACATTAATTTATTGTTATTAATCCCTTGACACCTATTGTGACCATAAAGAGCTTCTGCTCAGAATGCATCCAGGGTTGTGTTTCTGTCCCCCCCAATGCTGGTTGATGCCCCTATGGTACATACCAGGAACCTGTTCTATGACACTCTCGTCCACTATTTTGCATCACCTTCTATTCAATGTATATGCAACAGTGAAATTAATAATTTATACTTAATTGAGCACAATTCAAAAAATCAAATTATTTTTTTTAAAAGTCCAGCATCAGCTTTCCATGACACTATAAATGAGCTGCAAGCATCTGCTTAAGGTAAAGTTATTTTACAGTCTACAGTCATCATCAATGATTCTTTCACAATAGAAACCATTAAACCAGATATTCTTGCTTACTGACGTTCATACAATAACACATTTAGCATCATTAATGGAACTATTAACCTACCTGTAACAAGACATTTGTAATGAAGTCTTATAAACAGGAAATCTAAAGGATCAAAAGCTGTTGGGTCATTTTGCATGGGTCATTTTGTTTCCTTTTGTTTATGTTTGTTTGTTCCATTTGCTCCATATATGAATTATATTGATCAAAAAGTTCTTCTTTTGTTGAGAATACACCACTTTGGCAGCCAAACAAGCCAGCTTGGGCACGTTTGAGTCACCAGACACCATGTAACACCACCTATGTCCAGCAGCACTTATCACACTCTCAGAGCTGTTTATTGTAGCCATAGTTGTAATAAAAGTGTTTTTGAAGTGTGTTTTGGAAAAGACAACAATAATATTTTGTAATTCAGTGATTCTTATTGGTTTGTTTTTTTTACACAGGTTTTGCCTTTAATGTGAATGAAGATGATCCATTTTGTCTTCTGGTTGTTTTAAATCTATCTCAGATCAGCAGAATATTCAAGAACTAATCAACAATTCAAATATGAACCAACACAGCTAATAAGCATTTATGTTCATTTCTATACAGTAGAAATTGCCTTAAACAGTATCTAACATTTTAACTTAAACAAGTTTTGTTGTTTGTTTTTTGACAAATCACAACTAACATTCAATGTATAGTGTAAAAAACAGTAGTGGACTGAATGTCTAGATGTGTCCTCTGTGTCTCCATCATCGTCCTAATCTCTGTGGCTTTATGATCAATGTAAGACACTCCTATTTTGAAAACATTCGCACAGTTTCTGTTTGCTATTATGCCAAATAAAGGTTATGTCCCATTTTGGATGCTTAATTTTAAAACAATTGTTGGATCTAATTTTAACCAGCAGAAAAATCAATCAAACGCAGAACAAATACAAATCCGACCTGGATCTTTACAGTCCAACGTCCCCTTGGGGAACAGTGTCTTCAGTGTTTCTTCTCCAAGTTCTCAACTTATTTTGACCATCAAACTTCAACGCAAGATTCGAATAACTTCGACTCAAAATTCGGATAACTTCAACGCAAGATTCGGATAACTTCAACTCAAAATTCGAATAACTTGAACGCTATTCTGTTTATTGTGGGGTAAAGTTAAAGACGAGGAGTGTTTGCCCCCTCCTTCAGAAGTAGCTGTCGGCTTTTGCTGGTGAGCAGTGATGCCCCCCACCCCCTACCCTGCCCTTCCCTCGCCCCGGGTTGGAGCGTCTGTGCTCCTTCATACACCTGTTTTGTTGGTGGGTCGCTGATTGACACGATGGCTCCGCCCCCTGCACTTGTTGTTATTGGTTCAACATTTGGATCTATGGAAATTTCCCCTCGCGACCCTAACTTCACACCTGACCGCAGGCCGTCAGCGTAAGAATGCGCGAGGCTGCGCGCGGACAGACGCTTGGCTGTCTGAGTCCCGCACGGAGCCACCGGACCCCTCCCACCACCGTCACACCGATAACCGGCGGCTGCGCTCCCCTTTAGCGGGTCCAACATGCCGCGGTCCTTCCTGGTGAAGAATCATCACAACGGCAGGAAATGGAAGTACAGCAAACTAAAGCCAAAAAGAGAAGGTAGGATTATTATTCTGTTTTCATTGATTAAGCCATTAAAGTAAAAATAAATAAAAATAAATAAATCAAACACAAAACTCCAGAGACTTGAATTTCGTCAGGTGTTTAGATTAGGATATATAGTCCCAACAGATGAGGACACCTAAGAATAGAAATAACTGAGGAATTGATATATTGCCAGGTTATTAATAGGTGACTGCACAGCGGGAGGTTGTAATTTCTATATCAAAATATTTATGAATAAAACATGTGACAGGTTTCAACATGGTCATTCTCACAATGATGCCGGCACAAATTCAGTAATCCGAACATCCAGGTTTGGACATTTACACCATTATAACTTTTCATTTAGACCAAAATAATTTGTAAAAAACAACAAAAACAAAACGTTATTCCTAAAAAAAGAAAAGAAAAGTTACATTCTTATGAATCTTTAATTGACAATAACGTCTTGGCTGTTTCAGTGAACCATATCAGTTTTATTGTGAAACCGTCTCTGTTGAATTTATCAAACCAGCAAGCTTCTGCATGCTTTAACAATTTAAAATATTCAGTTTGTTCTACCTCATTACCAGAAAGTTGTGCTGCAGGGAGGGAAACGGGAGATTTGTCCAAGCACAAACCAAACTAGTTTGTGTCCAGCAGGTGCAAAATCCATCCTCAGAGAGTTCCAGCATTGTCCCCAGATCCTTAAGAAAAAGGAGGGCCCCATTAAGCAAACTCGAGAGCCTATGTAGCAGCCTTCTCGGCCCCTTCTGACAAATCCCTCCTTCAACCCTTGGATTTGTTGCAATACACCCTTTAAAGTGAGCTTGAACGCCCCCCCCCCACTGTGTTGTCGAACAACCATTACCATCAGAAAAGAGCCGACAGACAAGAGCTGCTGAAAAATCAGACTTAGTTTTAAGGAAATTATACCGTTGAGGTATAAAAACATTTATTCAACTGTTCAACAAATATTTTATGTGAGAAAGTCTGTGAAAATATGTTAGAATATGATAGTTTAAGACTTTTCTGACATTGAGCAGGTAGCATGTTACAACTTCAAATGTCATTTCAACTGCCTTTTCTGTGTGAATTTAAAATTTCCTCTGATAAGTGGCCAAAATATCTCTAAAACCAAAGTGTTCCAGATTATCATGCCACCATTTTCTGCCGATTGTTATTTTGGGGACTGACTGCAATATGTGTATCTCAAGAGGGAACCACATATGTGTACATTAGGACACATAATTGAGACAAACACATGTGTAACATTGCTGGATGCCAGATTGTCCAATTGTAGAAATGTCAATCTTGATTGTAGGATTTTTGTTGTTCCCTTTAGTGCTGGTAGCATCATTTGTGGACAGTCTGCAGTAAACAGAAGTGGGGACACATGATTGACTACTGAGTTGCACATGCTGCTCTAACCCAGGTTTTTCAGCTGCCAATCATTATGTTTCATTCTGTGTTTGTGTATTCTTCAGAGAGCCACAGCGACAACAACGAAGACTCTTTGCTACACACTACCACCCCCCCTCACCCACACTGCCCTGTGTCAAGCCCACAGCTGCAAAAGGCGACCAAGACCATCTCGCCTTCGTCCTGCTCCTATCCCATCAGAACAGAATTGCACCTTCCTACTCCTTCAGACTCACCCACACTCTCCTTTTTAGGCCATTGTTCAGGACCCTACAGCAGAAGTTTTGCTCAATCCTCTGCTGAGGTGAACCTGGAGATCCAGCACATTGCAGGGGACAGCAGGAGGAGAGAGAGCCTCCACCCACCCTCCTTACCTCTGGTGACTATCTTCCCAGCTGTCCCTCCCAACTGCAGCAGCCTGGAGAGATTTGAGTGTTTGGACTGTCATAATGAGCACTTGAGTTTCATGGGTCTGGCCAAATGCAGGCAGCTCCGTTGTGAGTGGAGTAGCAAGAAGTACTTCAACTGCAAGTACTGCGAGAAAGAGTACATCAGCCTGGGAGCACTGAAGATGCACATCAGGACACACACACTTCCCTGTGTGTGTAAACTCTGTGGGAAGGCCTTCTCCAGGCCCTGGCTGCTTCAGGGACACATACGAACACACACAGGTCAGCAATACTCACACTGAGCAAGAATACCCACCTTGAAGGTCTTCTTTGGTTTTGCACCACAACCTCCAGAGAGCTTATCATTTGAGTGATATTCAGATTCTGCTATGGCCATCAAATGTTAACAATTTGATGCTTTGCGCACTTTCAGAGAGGATACACCTTTAAGTATGTGGTTACAAGTTTGCAATAATTATGATCTGGAGGAGGTTTGATTTTTATCTGCCCAGATTTACATGTATATCCATCCATCCATCCATGCATCCATCCATCCATCCATCCATCCATCCATCCATCCATCCATCCATCCATCCATCCATCCATCCATCCATCCATCCATCCATCCATATCCATCCATCCATCCATCCATTTTCTACTAATGCGTTATGAAGAGAGCTGAAGCGTATTGAAATTCCATTAGGGTTAAGGGGACATGGGTAACAGGTGATAGTTTCATAAGCCCAGTCAGTCATAGCCAACACCATTTTCTGAGCCAAGCCTGGAATAGCAAGCAGCAGTATCCAGCTGCCAGCAACAGAGAAGAAAGGGTAAGGAAGGAAGCCTCAGATCCTGTGGCCCAAATCCAGCTAGAAGAGTGAGTGGGGAGATCAATGATGCAGACCTGGTCAGCAAAGGCCAAAATACCATGCCAGCAGGAAGGCCCTCTTAAGTTAGCTGATGTCCAGAAGTCAGTGGGAGAAAGACAGGTGGTGAAAGAAGATGTCAACTGAGAAAGCAGTGGCCACAGAGATCAAAAAAATTGTACTCTGTGATCTGCTGGCTGAAATAAAGCAGAGTGAAAAAGATGAGAAGAGCAGAGCACCTCAGAAGACAACATAAGAGGAAGCAATGGACAAGCACCCCTACAGCTTTCTTAAAGGTCTCTCTAACCAAGAAGAGTGGGAGACATAAAAGTTCTGGTAGAGCACCTCAGGAAGACCTACTCTGATGAGTGGAAGCTTGAGCCAGTCACCATCCCTAATGAAATGCCACCAATTAATGCACCAGAACACCAAGTGAACATAAGGCTCCCAAACAGAGCCAGATGGAGAAGGCAGTGACGCAGGCAGGCAGCAGCTCCCGTGTTCAATGGTATTCCCAAAGAGAAGGACTCGTCAACCTTCAGCCTGTTTTGTCAGAGCGACCTGCTAAATGTAAAGGGAAAGATTTTCTGCAGTGTCCTGGCCCAAAGGTTCTCCATATTCCATTGATGCATGACCTTGCCAATGCCTTTGGTTCAGTCCCTCACAAAATCTTGTGAGTGATATGCCAATTCCACAGACCTGGTCAAGAGCTACTTTTGGGATCTACAGTTTTGGACTTCCAAATACCTCAGCGGCGTTCATATCTACAGCGACGGACCATGGCCTGGTGAAGCATTCAAGTGCCCCCATGGGGAGGCTGGACATGTCCCTCACTGACTCCTGGGACCCTGTGGTGATAGAAGCCCATTCTTCAAGTACTTCCAAATCAGAAGTGGCACAAACACTAGGAATTATAACGACCAGTACTTTCAGGAACCTTAACTTTTGCCTTGAGATTTTTGCTTTGTTGGCGTGTTGAAGATCAATCTAGCGATGTAAAGTCGATCCACCTCCAGCAAAAGTTCCAACGTTTCCTACATACAGTCTATAATAAATGCACTGAACTTCACTGAATTTCCAAGTCTTTTTCTTTTTCAGTTGTACATTTAATCTGTCTGCTTTACTTCTGCAGGAGAGAAACCGTTCTCCTGCTTCCATTGCAGCCGAGCCTTCGCTGACCGCTCCAACCTGCGGGCCCACCTTCAGCCCACTCTGAAATGAAAAGGTACCAGTGTGCATGCTGCCTCAAGACTTTCTCCAGGATTTCCCTGTTAGCCAAGCACCAGGAGGCAGGTTGTCCAGTGTCCTGACCGCCTGTTAGAGTCAAACTTTCCTCTGTTGTAGCATTGGGACAGGTCCACAGGAGAATATTTGAACTTGGTATACATCAGATTTGTTGCTTCTGCATGCGTGCAAAGAAACAGAGTACAATGAAACCTCTACTTACGAAATTAATTGGTTCCAGAAGTTGTTTCGTAACCTGAAAATTACATAAGTAGAGACACATTTACCAAGTCCCCAAAAATTCAGACATAATTTTTTTTACAAATCATAAAAAATGCATCAAAAGATGTAACAAATACATGTTACAATTAGATTACCGCACAATAAATGTAGGAATTCAGTGCAAGGCTTCTCCAGGAACAAAATGAACTGTATTACAGGCTAATCTTACATTAGCCGTCATTACTAGCAACGAACGTTAACACTTGTGGTAACACCGCCATCTAATGGACAAACATACGAACACCCACAATAAATAAAAGTGAAACGAAGGCGACGCTGGGATACACACAAACTTGTACATATTGACGTCCCTCCTAGCCAATGGGATGACAGGAAGATGCTAGGCGATAGCCAATGGCAGAGCATCTACAAGCATGTTTGCATTCGCTAAACTCCGCAAGCTGTGAGTAGCAGCGGTAGCGTATTTTTGACTTTCGTATCCTGAAATTTCTTTTGTAACAAGATGAAATATTTTCCCGTTGAGACGTTTCGTAACCTGAAAATTTCGCATGTAGAGACGTTCGTAAGTAGAGGTCCCACTGTATTACCGTTTCAGTTAAACCAAGCATGCACTCATTTCAGCCTCGTCATAATCATTTTGACTTGGTAATAGAAAAACTTCCATTTGCTTTTCACGATTAAGCTGTTTGTAAACTAAATGTGTACTTGCAAACGTCAGAGTGACATTTTCCCAACTACTGTTATTACATGTAACTGTTTTTGTTGTTCACTTATATCATTTGACTTTTAGTTATTGTGCATCTACTCTTCCTTAACAATATGAAACAACATGAAGGATAAGTAATAGGGAGATATTTCAAGAACATTAACAAAAAATATGAAGTATTTTTATTTTGTGTAAAAAACAAATTTTGTGTAATCAAAAATTAACGGCAATATAAAGCCACTACTGCTGCCTTTATTGTTATTGACTTATTTATCATAAAAGGGGGGTTAAATCAATGTCAGGAACAGCTGAATTGCATGTGTGATTGTTCTAATATCTCTGCTATTTTGATTTATTTTCTATACAATGGCAATGAATCTTAAAAATGCATTTGATGGAGACAAGAACTGACTTCTCGATCTTTTCCGTGATGCTGAAAGTAATAGAAAGAGAAAGGATGACTCTTTTTACCTGCTGTCCCAAACACTTCCTGCCCTACACCTGTACTGAGTCTGGGCACCTGTTGTTTGCCCAGCAGAATAGAAATGCAGTGATGTAATGGAATGCTATGAATAGGAACCATCACTGGAACAAGAATAAATATATTCCCAAGCACCAAGCCAGGTTCATTTTCAACCCACACAGATGCTATTCTGACTCCCCGCTGGCCTATAAATACATGGAAAGTTGTTATATTGGGCATGAACGCCAATCTCCAGCTCATAGTGTGTCAGTAATACAAGACTCCACTGCCAGATTTAGCTGCTTTCAAGACAAGATGCCTATAATTAGGTTACAATATCAGGGCCAATTTCTAAATGAGATCTAATGGCAATGAGATTATGTCATATTTTACATGCTGTGGAACAGTGCCAAATATAAAATGTTCCTTACACAATTACACAAATACTGGTATTGACAGGTGGAGCATAGTTTTAAAAGATTCACCATGTGCATTTTAGTGGGTAGCTAAACTAACAACATCTATACATTATGTTTTTGGGGGGTTTTGTTATCATGTTGATATATCATATGGTGCATTTAACCATTGACTGATACTGTGCTCATACAATCAGCCCTGCTATCATGCTCTCATAAGGACCCCATTCCGAAGCCTGGCTTAAGGATAAGGCTCAAGTAATCCTCCTGGTTACACTGATACCTGAGCTCATTCCTGAGTTTGACACCAAGATGTAGATCAAACTAACTCCTTAGTGGTTTTTTGTTTTGATTTATTTTGCTTTTTATCTGCAGCCATACGTTCTGGACATTCAGCTGGCACGAATGTGAGTTTGCACTAATGAGCTGCACTTGTGAGGTCACTAGTTTCAGTAACAGTACTATGTACAATGGACCTGGCAAATTTGGTAAAAATTGGCATAAATAGATTTCCTAGGTCCACTGTACAGCTTCTGACACTAGTGACCTCACAAGTGCAGCAGACCTGGGAAATCTATTTATAATTGGCATAAACTAGGCTTGGGATCCAAGACAGGGATGACTAATTGTAAGAAAGGGCACTCACAGAATTGGTAGATGAGCTAGACACAGAAAATGCAAAAGAAAACATGCATACATGCACACACACACACACACACGGAGCTCAATATGTCTATGCTGTCAAAGTGGCAAAGCAGGTGCTAAAAGTTCTAACTATGCCAAACCAAAGCACTACACTCTTATACCCCCCCTCCTTTTTCCACATCAACCCTAAGCTGTGCCTCTGTGTGTGTGTGTGTGTGTGTATGTGTGTGCGTGCGTGCGTGTGTGTGTGTGTACTTGATTTTCCATCATCTGTTGCATTAAATTGTAGGCAGAAATATATAGATACTCCACCCCACTGGATCTATTCTTTCAGAACATGAAAGAATAGATCCAGGTCCTGAGGTTCTTTGATGGTAGAAACATTCTTGTCGATGAGAACAATATCTCAGCCTGTCATACCCTTCTCAGAAGAGACTCTGAGTCTCAGCCTGCCGTCATGGTTTGGTTTGTAAGTCCGAAACACAAATCAGAACTATTGTCAACTATTGAAAGGCGACTCGGGTCTACATAAATGATAATCTCATCAAGGAGAGGTTGCTCCAGCCTTGAAGAAGATGGGGCTACAGCAGCAGGAGACCACAATGGTGCCCCTCCTGTTAGCCACGAACAGGAGAGTGAGGCAGCAATTCACCACAAGCTCACCAAAACCCTGACCGTAGAAAGATCAGAAAAAACATTTCCTGTCTGATGAGTCTGGATTTCAGCTGAGACATTAAGATGGTCGGTCAGAACAACATGACAAGCAGGAATCCATCCTGCCATGTAGCAACGGTTTACGCCTGTGGTGGTGTAACAGATGTATTCTTTGGCCCTTAGTACCAACTAAGCATCATTTAAACTCTGCAGCCTCCCTGTGGCTACTTCCAGCAGGATAATACACCACGTCACAAAGCTCGTGGCCTCCACAGTGACCAGGTCTCAGTCCAATAGGTCACCTTTGGGAAACTCTGCGAAATGTTTCCACACCTGGTGGAAAGGATGAAATGAAGTAGTCAGGCAGGTCGGAAGGCAAAAGAGGCTCAAACCTTTTACTGTGTGTGCTTGTGTGTGTGTGCGTGTGTGTGTGCCTGCGTGCGTGCATACATGGGAAAGAGGAGGAGAATTTTCACAACAGGATTGACCAAAGTTATTTTGTATTTCTTGAAAGAAAAACGAGTTGAGTGAACAGTTTAGGATGCTGTTTATCGTGAAGAATCCAAGTAATAAAAAGGAACAATGGTGCTACACATGAAAAATGTAACAAATATTTCTTTAAAAAAATGCTATTATTACATTGATCTGGAAAAGAAACAGCATGAAATTTATATTAGTGACCCCCTAAATCTGTCTGTGCCACCATTTACTCTTATTAAATCCAATTTCATTTAAAAAAAATGTATAAATAATATGCAAGCACACCCTGGAATAATACAGTGTATCTGTACATTAACTCCTCTGAACAAGGTTTTCCTCCTCTCTAGAATTTAGAGGAAAAATAATGGCACATGCTGCCCATATAAAGGAGTGTAGGATTTAAAAGCATACAGGCAGGATGAGAATGTAAATTCCTCATTTACGTGTTTAGGAAAGGGGACAAAGTGCAAAAAATGAAATTGAATTTATTGCTGGTTCTGCTTTGCTGTTCCTCCACATAAAAACATGATTTCCATGCCTGGTCATTATGGCCCTTCGGGGGGGTAGAACAGCTGCCTTCCACTGATGCAACCATACATAACTCTTGGTGGTGGATCACTCTGCAAGAGTCATTTATATTTTCACAACTTCATTGTCCCAAATGAAGTAGAAGGAGAAGTGGCTGATGTCTGATGTTATATCATTTCATGGTCATTTCTGAATATATACACTGCTGGTCAAAAATGTGGACGCACCTTTTCATTTAATGGTTTTTCTGTATTTCCCTGACTATTTCCATTTAAACTTCTCACGGAAGGCACCAAAGCACATGTTTTATATTTTAGATTCTTCAAAATAGCCTCTCTTTGATTAATGCTTTACACACTCTTGGCAGTCTCTCCATGAGCTTCCAGGGGGAGTCACCTGAAATGGTTTTTCAACAGTCTTGAAGGAGTTCCCCAGCGCCTCTGAGCACTTGTTAACCCTTCTGCCTTTACGGTCCATCTCACTGCCGACCATCTCGGTCGGGTTCAGGTCGGGTGGCTGTGGAGGCCGGGTCACCTGAGGCAACACTCCTCACTCTCCTTTGATAAATCGCCCTCACACAGCCTGGAGGTGTCATTGGGGTCATTGAAAAATGAATACTGGTCCAGCCAAACCAGATAGGCTGGCTTATCGCTTCAGCGTGCCTTCAGTGTCACCAGCAAAGCACCGCTGCACATCACACCTCCTTCCCTATACTGCAAGGTGACGCATGGATGGACGGACGGACGGACGGATCCGTTAACTTGCAGTTTCTGAGTTTCCTGACTTTGATTTTTGCGGACTGGCTGTAATGATGGGCTGTTGTTTCTCTTTGAATGGCTGATTGGTTCCTGCCATATTGCGGATTATAACATTTAAATAAGGCTGTGCACCAAGCTGACCCCTGCACAACACAACACAATGCAAGAATTACTGAAAATTAACCTTGAAAAGGTTAATTTCAGGCTTCACGAAGCTCCTTGAGAGAAAGCCGAGGGTTTGCAAAGCTGTCCTTGAAGCATTTGATTTGACAAAAGTTTGGGAAATAATTAAAAATATAAGATAGACAAGTTATTTCACATGTTTGTGTTTGCTGCCTAATTCCATATATCTTGCTTGATAGTTTTGATGTCTTCAGTATGGATAGATATTGGTAAAAATAAAGAAATACATGGAATAAGGTGTGTCAAAGCTTTAGGCTGGTTTCATATTTGGGAAGATGGATCGGAAGTTAATTACAGGAAGAACCTCAGCGACAAACGAGGATATATCAATGTTGAGAGATGCAAATATTTACATTGAAAAACAGGTAAACAATGACGGCTATGAGTAATCTAATCTTTAACCATGTGGTCACAGAATCAGCACATCTGTCTGACACCTCTGGAGTCTTTGATGGACACGAGGTGCAAATATAAAAGCTCTTAAAAGTCACACCTCCACATCACAGATATGATCAGTGGAATTATTGGATAATTCTTAATGTAATGACACGACTGTGAGCGACGGAGACAGAGATTTAAGAGTTTAGTCACTGTCCAATTAACAATGCCTGACTTTCAAAGTTGACCAGCGGAGAAACCAAAAAAAAAACAGGAACTGGCGCCCGTCGTCCTTCCTGGAGAGAATCGCACCATGCTGATTTCTTCAGGTACTTTCTCTGTGAATGACACATGAAAAAATTGACTTCAGTTTCAGCAGCATTAGACCCGGATGGAAGAACAGGACCGAGAGGGTGGAGATCACTCCAAGACTGAGCTACCTGTCAGTTACTGATGCCATCAATAACACTTTCTTGCTGAAGAAATGAGAGGACAAAAGCCTTCTTTTTACTTGGTACAGTTTATTCCTGTGTGCATAGACAATAAAATGGAGGAATTCATCTAAAATATCCAACAGACAGCCATTTTAAAAGATTGATATATTACTGTATATACCTACTCATAAGCTGAACACAGATAAATGTGAGGCGCAGACACTTTTAACAGTAATCTTGTTGTATATAAATGTCACTGCTGTCAGCACCGCATTACTGAGGTATCAGTATATTCTCTTAAAACTATGGGCCAATTTCCAAAAAAATACAGGCTACAGGATAAAATAAAAATAAAAAGTGAACGTGACACTGAATGTCGTTCCTTAGAATCTGCGAGCTCCAGGTCTGGGGGCTTGCATTCGTGCTCGTGGCTTGGTAATACGTTTTTTTGGACTGCTTCAGTAAGATCAAGCCACATAATGCACATGGTTCAACAGCTCTGTAGTTGAATTTTGGTGTGATTAGTTCATGTGTGGTTGAGGCGTCGAACGCACAAAATGTCACTTTTCATGTGAACACAGAACCTGAAGCAGAAAGTCTGACGCAACAAAGACAGTTCACAAGCACGTGTTTAGACATATTTAAAGCCGGCAGACCCAACCAACATCGCTGCGTTGAACTGGATTAAGCAACAGATATGGTATGACCCTGGAACCATTCGAACAGGACGTTGCAATCAAGTTCCAAATGAGATTTTCCAAAAACAATGAAAAATGTTACTTTCAACAACTGGCCTTTGTGCTTTTATTTAGACATAAAGTTCTCTGTTGATGTCCTCAATAATCCTATTCTAGGTTATTTCTCTCTTTGCCAGATGTTTTGGAGACCCTGGGATGATGCTAGCAGTGTAATTTCTAGTGACCGTTGCGCTTCTGAGCATCCTTGCTGCAGCCACTGGCATTGGACAAAGTGTACACAGTCATGTAAACAAGAAGGTCAACAGAACGGGTAGAATATTCAAAACTCGCCCCAAAGCTGGACCACAGAGAAATACAAGTGTGTGCAACACACACACACTCACCTCAGCCAACATACGTACAGTCAGAATACGACATAGCTGAGTGGCATAAACTCATGCTTGGTGGAATCTGTGGTCAAAACTTCACAGCGATCCATGTTTGGGCAGGTAAGTGCAAAACAACATTACATATCTGAGGAGTTATGGGTCATCTGTATTTAGATTAATGTAGATTTCCATGAAGTTGGCTAGTGCAGCAAATAAAAAAGCCTCTTAGACGGTTACCGACGGTGAGGGACGGCATTCAGGATGTTCAAGCAAAGGGAGTCACAGCCCTGAGCCATCGATGAAGCGTTTGGAGGGTTAATACTCACAGAGTGGAGACGTTTTAAATGGAGGTAGCCCTTCATGCTATGGTGATCCAAATGAGGGCTTCTGTGCGAGCCAAAGCAGTGGATGGTTTGGGTCAATGTTTGTCTCTTGTGGTCTCAAACCCTCAAAATGTCACCTCTGTCCTGCTTTTGCTTCGCAACATAGCAAATATGCCTCGCAGTCCTTGGCATGGAAAGCAGGTGACAGAATATGTGAATCCTCCCGGATCGGTTTGTGTCTGTCGGCTGCGTGAAACCCTCTGAGCAACCGAGAGGCAGCAGCCATTCTGTCGTCTGTTGGTGAGAGAACGGGAACTGTTGTCAGTTATCAGCCAGTGACAACGTCAGAGCTGCCTGTAGGGCTGCATCTTCATCAATGCTGTAGTCCTGGAAAAGAACGAACATTTAACATCAGCACAGGTTTACATGGTTACCGGTAAATTGATTCATTTAGAAAGGTATTTTAGAAAACATGGGTTCAGGTGTGGCCCTTTGTCGCTGTCAGGGGCTAAATATCTACAGAGATGCCTCCACAGATGTTGAGGAACTACCTATTGCCCATAGCAAATGCATACTATACATTATTAAAGTCACATTCTTGTTCACTCGTGTTTTACTGGGAACTGGGAGTCATTATTATTGTTAATTAAACTGGGAGTAGATGAAACCTTCCAGAAACCTCGTGGTGGAAGACAAGATGAAACTTACAACAAATGTGTCGTATGAAAATTTGTGTCTATGGAGGAGGTGCTGGAGGAAATTGGAGCTCTTATAGCTGGGATCTCCCCACGGCATAGCTGAACACACGGGACACACCTGCAAACACAAACGCGGTTTGATGAGGCTCGGTGACACGTGTTTTGTTTGTTGTCTGTGGATGATAGTGCTTGCTTGAAGATGCTGCTTGAAGCAGACTTGTTAAAGCTGTAACGGACAGTCTCACCTGGAGATTCAATCCGAGAATTTTGAGGGAATTTTTTTTGTTTCCAGGACTATTGTGACAAAGATCTTCATCTGCTTCAGGATTAAACGGTTTTCTACAGGTGAACAACACATAATGAACTTCTGCTTGTTTCTTACCACTTTATTGGGGTCATTACGGTGGTTGTCCATACAGTGTTTCACCAGTTCCTGCTGGTCCAGGTTTCTGGCCCCACAGAACGGGCACACAAATGTAGATCGGTTTGGAATATTGCTGCGTATAAGGAAGCAAATATACACAAGATAATTCATGGCTGACGCAGGTGGACATCAAGATTCAATCTGACGTCAGTAGAATGATTTAGTAAGAGATAAAGGGGGTGTAATGTAGGACTTTAGAGTGTCTGTTCAGCTACAATTTTCATTATTTTTTATGGTTTTATTAGGACTTGGACAGAGA
The DNA here is from genome assembly GCF_901000725.2 of Takifugu rubripes. Classification (NCBI taxonomy): domain Eukaryota; kingdom Metazoa; phylum Chordata; class Actinopteri; order Tetraodontiformes; family Tetraodontidae; genus Takifugu; species Takifugu rubripes. The sequence continues at coordinate 2,428,067 of NC_042288.1, read as the reverse complement.
TTTTGACAGCACCTCTGTCTCTGTTGCTCTGGATCTGTGGGACCTGCGTACCTTGGTATGGGTTGGGAGGTGGGTACCACAGGGACGAACTTGGGGCAGTTGGCAATCTGTTCTTGTACTTTAGAACAAGAAACAATGTGGGATCTCATCTTCACCAGAGTCACCTGAGAGCAGACACACGACGGCGACTGTAGCCAATCAAAGACAGCGCTGCACATGTGACCCGACAGCACGGCTAACCGATGTCGAGCACCTACCTTCTTGCTGCAGCCCCTGCAGGGTGCTTTGAATGAGGCAAGCTGCTTCTCCACGCTGGAGGAGCGCTCCACTTTCTTAGGGTCAAAGGGCACGCGGCAAAGTGGGCAGAGGGGGGAGGTCACCTGGAGACAGGGCTGAAGACACTCGCCACAGAACCTGGAGTAACAGAGCAGCAGTAGAGAACGCAGAGGATGATTATATGTTCCAGTAAATCGCAATCATGGCCAACAGGTCTGCAGCCTCCTGAGCAAACAGTCACTTTATATCATTCCACTGAAGGCAAAAAGACTATTGAAAATCTAAATAATAATAAAGACTTTACATGGATTCATTGAATCAAACTCTGTTTTGTGGGTTTAAAATTTAGACTTTAAAATGTGTTGCATTATATTCCTATTTCTTTGACAAATACACACAAATATATGCACTTTAAAGGGGATGAATGTAAATCAGAAGCCGTCCAATGAATCTCTAGGGTGTAGAACTAATGTATAGTCAATGCTGTGAAGCCGAGGGCCACAGTGCAGAGGTGGAATTAAATGAAAACACTTGACTTTGATAAAGTGGGTATTACAGACACTGAGATGACCAACTGTGTCCCTTCCGTAGTGGTTGAAGGAGTGAACATTATTCCTGGCAGAGTTTCCAACATTTTCATCCATCCTCATCAGCAGCTCAGCGTAAAAATAGCTGCAGATTTCCTTTAACTAGAAATAGAATTGAGGCTACCTGAGTTCTCTGCTCTTTGTTGTTCGTTTCAGTTCCCCCACTGAGACACATTAAAAAGGATCTAATAAACTCCTCTCCAACAGAACTCCACATATAGTAAGATGCCTCTAATGGCACGGGAAATAATGCCATTCTCCTTCAGTCACACATTTAACGATTTACAGGGCTACAGTCTATAATCACTACAATCAGGACTGTATAATTCACTTAAATAAAACAGGAACAGGTTTGAAAATGAGCAATGACAAGAAAGTCAGGCTTAATTAAACTCAAGGCTACACAAGTTCCACTCATTTATTAAAAGAGCTTCTGTTCTCTCCTCTGCTTGTAATCTTAAAATGGCTAAAATCTACTTTTACCCCTTCAGCACATCAAGTGAAGGTGGGGATCAAAGAGAAGCCCAGTTCAGCTACAGCTCACCTGCCTGTCAATATCAAACTTTTATTGTGATTTAGCCTCTTTGCAAATAACACGGGAGAAATTAATGTATGGATTCAATGAATAGGAACAGATTCTACAATTTAAATCATACAGTAAATAACTAATGTGCATGTGAGTACTGAAAATACCTGTGAGCTTTGATACTGTATATGTACAATGAAATAGATTATGAATACAATTAGAAAACACAGTTTAAATTTTAAAAAAACACTTCCATCTGGACATTTTTGATATACAGTAAGTGAAGCATAAAAGAAATAAGAAATACATATGAAAATAACTCAATTAATTTCACTTTTAAACTGATTAGCTATTAATTTAAGCATAAATCAGCCACAGACCTATAAAAAACTGTATATAGTTGTAAAATTAGACACTGTTTTTATTTATATCGCCTTAATGTGATGCAAATTTAATAAGAGTATAATTATTACCGTGTAAAACAAAAAGTTCTAAACGATGACCCTAAACGCATTATATTTGTTCTGTATATAATAACAACAATAATAATGATAAATCTACTGTCATAAACAACACAAAACAAACACCAAAGACATGTTGAAATGTGCACTCGACAACGAAAGCGCAACTTTCTAAAGGTCCAGTCGCAACACACAGTAAAACACACAGAAAGCACAAGCGGGGACTTTACGTGTGCGCGCAGCTGGCGATGCTGACAGGTTTGTGATACACCTCCAGACAGATGGGACAAGAGAACTGACTCTCGATGCTTTCGGTCGGCGCTGCCAGCGAGCCTGGGCCGCTGCCGGGCTGCTGCTGCTGCGGCTGCGGCTGCTGCTGGCGGAGTTGTGCGCTCGCCGAGACAAAGCTCCAAAACATCGCCATCATGGAGCCGAGGACGATCTTCCAATTGTCGACTAACAAGCTCGGTGAAGGAGAGAGGAGCCGTTCCAGCTGTTTTTCTGCTGCGGATAGCTAACGCATCGTCAACATTTACACACACGCCGGTCAAACATGGTGCCCTTTACATGTGTTTCATAAAACCCACATAGGTCGTCTTCGGCTGAGCAAAATATTACTTTGCCGTGATGGAGAAGACATGCCAGAGAAGTAAACATTGGGACTAGTGCACGTCAGGCAGCGTCAACATGGACTGACCCGAATAAAAATCGCAGATCTCCAAATGCTCACACACAAGCGCGTGGTACATCCACGTGGTTCTGAGATCAGCGCTTCACGACAGGCAGCAGTGAAGGCAAAGGAAGCCTACAACAGCGCTAAAGGCATTATGGGACTTGAAGTCCTACAGTTGAAGCCATGTAAAGAAAGTACTTCCTTTGAAACTACAGTCCCAGAGGCCAGTTATGAGGTACTCTACTGGTACAGTATAGCAGAGGCTCGAACTATCGAAGATGACGATGACGACTACTGGAGATTAATGTTTTATTTTACACTTCTCAAAACCACAAGGTAAAATATACACCTATAAAATGCGTTTAGAAATTGCAGTCACCCACTAAATACCATTTTAGTAAAGCTGTTGTCTGATTGTAAAAGATATATCGCCTTCATTCACATGTATTAAATATTTGGTTAGAGTTTTGTAAGAAAAGACCCATTTGGCCTCTTGCGCTATTAAGGGGAGGTGCTTCATTGAGACACTGGAGACCATCAAGATAAAAGTTATTTAACTGTTCCAGAACCTGCCTCTCAGCATGGGAAAAAATATGGATGTCAAAAAAGAAAAAAGTTGAACCTGAATTTTCTTTTTGCCCAAGAAATGACCTGCACAGCATGGCTGCCAGTGTAAGAAGGGAACCTGGGCCAACGTGGATGGTGGTTATTCTCGTGCAGGTCATCAAGTTTTGAGCAACAAAATCAACAACATCCAAGGTAGTTTTCTCTATCAACTGGACTGGGTTTGTTCTTCAGAACTGAAGAAGCCTTCTGGATAGAAGGCGAAACGTCTTCAAGAGAAGAAACCCAGTCCAGTTGACAGAGAAAATTACCTTGGATACAATGACCTGGATGACTGAGAATCTACACAGACAAAATCAACAACAAAAAGAGCTGACGTGAAGTGTGTAGACCCAAGATGGCCAGAGAGACATGATATGCAAGATCCAGTGCAAGATGTATATGTAAATGCAACACATGGGCAGTAAGGCTGTGGTCTCACGGGATAGACAGACTGGTATGAAAAGGCAACGTATTGAATCCGTGATCCACACTGGCCTCAATACCTAACCTGGTCTGCTTGGAGTGTGTAAACTGTCCCAAATAACTTAAATCTGTAGTGATGATCAAATGAAAACTGATTGCTATAGAAAACCTTGGAAATCTGTTGAAACTTGTCCATACAAGAATGGCCAAGGATAAATATTAACCATACATCCAAGGTAGTTTCCTCTGTCAACTGGACTGTGTTTCTTCTCTTTGAAGACGTTTCGCCTTCTATCCAGAAGGCTTCTTCAGTTCTGGACCATACATGTTTTTTTATATCGCTTGCAATTGGGATCTTTTCAGTATTTTATTATTGCACGTGTTTTACTTAAACATGTGTTCTTTTTTTTAACAATTTCATCTTACTCATAGTAAACCAGATCTGTGTGGTCCTTAAAAAATCTGGTAAAGCTCTGATTTGAATTTATAAATTTTTTAATATATATATATATATATATATATATATATATATATATAAAGTATATATATATATGGAGAATAAAATGATACATTATTAAAAATGATCACATAAGTTAGGAACTATACCACATCCGACTGATAGCACAATTACCCCAGTGTGGTGGTTAACGGATGTGTTTATTGCATATTTTAAATGTATTTAAATGTATTTCTACTCTTTGATGTGATATGTTTAGAGACAAGACAAGTGTCTGCTTCATAAACGTCATTGTAAAGTGTCCCAGCTCGGCATCCGTAGATACCAGGAAATGACGTATATAGGAAAAGGCGGAGTCTGCCTCATGCCTCAGTACAGTCTGACAAATAGTACAAAGTCGCTGTAAAACTACCTAGTTCGTAGTTCAAATCATTTTTTTAAGGTTAATGTTTTGTTGAGTTTTTAATTTTTAATTTTGTTTCAGTTGGTCCTGACCTGTGTTAAACGGTTGGTTTCCTGATGTGCCAGGTGGAAGAAGATTACAACGATGCGCTGGAGCACCAAAATGTGCCCTGGTACGTATATTTACCATCTAATTTAACATGTTCCACATAACTAATATTTATTGTAAAACAGAAAAGTGTAATGGCCTAACAGAGTAATGGCCCACCGTGCAAAGAAAACAGGCAAACATTAGAATGGAGAGATAAATAATATGATGTACGATCTCATGCAGCAATAACAACGAATACATTCACAAACCTTGGCTGCAAAGTAACAAGATAATTGTAGCCCAGAATTATCCCGTTAAACGCTTAACCAGTGGTTGATCAGCTGTTAATTTTCTTGTATTTTGTAATGTAATGTCACAGTACATGTTAATAATACGTGTAAATGTGTGTTGTCTATGTGTGTGCACTAAATTTTGAACCAGGCTGCAGAATAAACAATCACTTAATGCATATTGAGTCTTAGCTACCAGGTAGTGGAATTGCTTTCAGTTATAAGAGACAGCTTAGCTTTTAAAATGTGTTTTTCTTTGATTTTTCAGCATTTCCAAGAAATGCCTCAAATGCAAGGAGTTGACTGCAGCTGTAGTCATCAGGGCTGGAGACCCCTACTGCAGGTACACAGCTTCTCCAGCATTTATTGCATTTGTATAAAATTAATGTTGATTATCAGAAACTGAATTTGTTTGTCTGTTTTCTTTGTTGGGTTAGAGACTGTTTTAAGGAGTACTTCATTCATAAGTTCAGAGCCATGCTGGGTAAAAATCGGGTCATTTTTCCTGGTGAGAAGGTAAATTGTTTTTGGACTTACATTTAATCATTGGTAAATTAACTCTTCCTGTAACCCCTGGTCTTAAATGGCTGTTTTTTATGGTTGTAGGTATTGCTGGCTGTTTCTGGAGGTCCTTCTTCATGTTCAATGCTCAGTCAAGTTCAACAGGTTTTTGCTATTTCCACCATTTTGTGTTTTGACATTATGAACCCTTCATGTAGCAGTGTTTACCCAAAGTTCTGGCAGAATGAAACAAGAACCTTTGTCATTTCGAAATTGTTCAGTTTCCTAAAACAAAAATTGTGTACATTTTCTGTGTGTCTTAAAAATGTTACAACATAAGCTTGTGATGAATAATAATAGTAGTTTTGAGCCACATCCCAGCTGTCCGTCAATATAATTATATCGATCCAACTAAAATATTTTCTTGTGTTACAGGGACTGAGTCAAAACGCCCACAAGAAGTTAAGATTCGTGCCTGGAATCGTCTTCATTGACGGTAAACTACTGAAAGTGTAATGTGCAGCGAGGCTGGAAATTAAAGAAAAAAAAAAAAAAAAAAGGCCCACTTTATGGAAACCAGGCACATAAACAAAACAAAAAAAACATGAACACTTACTAGCTGGCCCTTACTAGCGAGTCTATCAGTACTGGTAGTGCAGACGTGCTTCCCACGGGTGGGGGGGGGGTTATCATGACCACGGTGGTCCAGAGCCGTACCAGTTTGAGCCGGTGCTGAGAAGATCAGGAGGTGCTAGTTTTTATAGGAGGGGTGCATCAAACGGTGGCAGATCCTGACACAAGCTGCCACCAAAACGTCATGGGCCCCCATCTCAGCCAACAGTAAAATTTGATTATAATAGAAGGGTTCCAACCCATGGAGGGCGTCACTCTTACATTTATAATACAAAATATGGCAAATTGAAATCATTAGACTGAAATTTAAAGAGTTGGACCAGAATCAATGGACAACACTACTTCATACCCAGTAGAAAAATGTGTTTCTGGGGTGTAGTTGAATGTATTCTGCTAATATTTGTGTCTCAATTTAGGTAGAAAGGTGACTTGGTTAGTTTGAATTATCCTGAGGTGTGAATGTGAGAGTGAATGGTTATTTGTCTTTCTCCTCCAGCACCATCCACGACCCAAGAAGGGGAAAGTGGACAGCTGTGAGGATGGTTATTCTGAGCAGTATTAAGGACCGCTCAGCACGGGTTGGTTGTCTTTGTTCTCAGAGGGCGGTGCTGTTGGTCAGTCAGTGGAGGAGAGACGCAAGACTGTAGCCGAGCTGCAGACTGTTTTCAAAGCCACTGGGTTCCCATTTCACATTGTGCCACTGGAACAGGTCAGTGCCTGTGAGGTATTTTGAATAATTTCAAGATCTGCCTTTTAAAATGATGCCCTGATACTTGAATGTAGGATGTCTTGTGCGTTATTAACGGAATATGCTAAATGCCTCTCAGGTTCTGGCCCTTCCCAGTGAAGTTATCACGACAGTGCCACCGTCTTCCCAAAGAACAGCCAGTGCCTACAAAGCAGCTGTGGATAAGTTCACGAACGAGCTCAAGTTCATCGGCGAGAGCAGCAACAGCCGTGCGACAGAACAGGAGGAGAAAGAAACATTATTTCCAGATGTTCCAGAGTCCGAGACACAGTTACTACAGCAACTGATAACATCTGCCAAGACTCTGACAGCAAGACAGGACCTTCTGAACACTCTAAGGTTAGACTGACGACTCTCACTTGTTTTCTTATTTACTTCATTTTGCTTTGTACGCTTCACACACATTCTTGTACTTCTATCTTTGTGAGGACTTTCATGTGCACACTGCATTACCCAGCTCCTTCCCCGACCCCTAACCATCCAAACTAACCCGCTAATTCTAACCTAACCTCAACCTTAAACCCACATCCTTCAAACATCTTTTCAAGTTGTGAGGACCAGCTAAAATGTCCTCACTTCCCAAAAATGTCCTGACTGTACAGTGGATTTTGGTACCCAGTATAAAACAAGTACGTACATGAACTCACACAGCCAAGTGCTCCCGACTTTCAACTATCTTGTCAATGTTACTACTGGGGGAACATTGACAAAGACATCGATGTTTAGTCTTCATCAAGCACGGCGTTTATTTTACCCTGACAGAGATGCGGTTTCTTTATAGGCAGCATCTGCTGGTGCACACAGCGCGCACGGAGGGCTACAGTAAACTGATGCTGGGAGACCATTGCACCAGACTAGCTATTAAATTGCTCACCAGCATATCACTGGGCAGAGGAGCACAGCTGGCTCAGGACACGGTGTGTAAAGTTGTGTCAATCTGAATCATCGAAATGTCTGCCTTTGCTTTTTATGAACCACCTCATGATATAAAATTAGGTTTTTATTGCACCTGTTTGTGTCCACAGGGTTTCGCAGACTTGAGGTTTGGTGACGTTATAATAGTGAAACCAATGAGAGACTACTCGGCTAAAGAAATAGCCTACTACAACCACATGTTCAGCGTCCCCACTGTGTTCACACCAAATCTGGAAACTAAGGTGAGCTTAGACCTCAGGACACCCAGCTTTTACCTGCAGAGTGAATCAGACTCCCAACAGATCGTGCTCAGCGCTCTATAATGGTTCCTTTGATGAATGTCTTCTACTGTGTGGGGTGATGTACCGTCATCCCAACGTAGACTCCGCACATCCATCCACAGCCTGCTGATGATGGTCTTGTTGTTTCTGTGCTGTAGACAACAGAAAAGGCGAGTATTCAGCGTCTGACGGAGAGCTTCGTGACTAAACTGCAGGCAGACTTTCCCTCCACTGTCAGCACCATCTACAGGTCTCTCATCAAATCCCAAATGCCTTGAAGAAAGGTTGAATTTTGTTATTAAAACTTTGCTGTGCCACCTGTAGGACCAGTGAGAAGCTGCAGACGGTGGCGAAGGGCTCTTCCACAGGTCACCAGTGTGACAGATGTCTGCTCTGCATGTGCAGTCTGGATACTGATGTCGGTCAGTTTGCAGCAGAGAAGAATCTCTCCTATTAGAATATTCCAACTCCACTTTGACAGATTTGTTATCAAAGCATCAGTTTGTGGATGAAATGCTAACTGTTTGGAACATAGTACAGCTACAAGAATAAAAAACTGAGTGGAAACGGTTATTTCTCCTCTCTGGGCGTTAATAAATTGTTATTTTTCTTCACTTGTAATCATCCTCCTGAAGTGATCGTTGCCTTTTCATCCTTCCAGAGAAAGCCTCTGCCTTTAAAGCCACACTGATCTCAGAGCAGCTTTCCCGGACCAAATCTCCACGAGCTTCCAGCACCAACATTCAAAGTCCAAATCCAGGTGATCCACACTCCATCATTACCAACAATAATGACCTCTGTTAAACCAGGAAAACCCTATATTCATATTAGGATCTATTGAGGAGTATAGCAAAACATGCTGTTACATTATTGTTAGATTATTTAGAGGCAGAGCTAGAACATAAATGCACTCACTGTTTCTATATAATTATGAGTTAAAAGTGGTAATGGAGTCATTTCTGTCAACATATAAGTTAACTTCTCTTATTTAAATTGGAATCATGCTGTATTTTAGCTCTATTAATTGTCGTTGCGGTCGGAGGAAAACACGTGAATGAAGCCTCCAGCTGAGGTTGTGCTGCACCAGCCATAATTTTTCTTGTTGTCCAGAAATGGCTGCTACTGCCGGCCAGTGTTTCTCATCTGAAGAAGCAAAGGATTGTGGGAGTGTAGCGAGTGGTGAAGGCTGCTGCTCTTCTGCCAAGTAAGAGATTACATGAAATAGTTGTGAGTTTGATGCCACATATTTTCAGCTTTAACCAGAATCGGTGTCCTCCATCATTGTTTGATATGAAGTTCGATTAACCTGTTTACACACCCATCAAATCTTGTAAACAGCATAATGTGATCTGTTTTATCAGATAATTCCACTTGTCAGTTTATGAGAAAGCAGATGAACATATTTCTCCCCAGCCGTCTGACGTAGGAGCACGGCTCAGACCTAAATAGGTGGTTTTTCTATGACAGAACACCGGAGACAACTGATCTGAAGAGTCTGTTATGCTACAGCTGTCGGCTGACCATGAAAGACATGGTGGGTTTAAAACGCCTGCCTGGCATCCTGATCCAACCCAGACAAAATGTTTCGAATAATACGTTTGCACCAATTGCAGCCAATGCAGTCTCTCATTTCACGTCCTTCTTTCCAGTCATCCATGGAACGACTGCCGCCATACATTCTGTTAGAGGCTCAGAGGAGGCAACGGAGGTGAATATGAGCAGAAAGAACAATCACAACTGGTTTAAATGTTTCCTTTCCTGGTTTTGATCCATTCTGTCATGTTCTACAGGTCCAGGATGAGAGAAGAAATCGGCGACTTTCTGTTGGATGAGTGCGATTAAAAACGTATTATATCGAACATGAAATGTAGATAATATCACAATGAATCCACCATCCCAGATCACCCTCTAGTGGTGGGAATCAGAATTATTTATCTTCCTTTCCACCTTGTCCATAGATTGAATTTTTATTGAATGTTTTTCGCATCATAATTCAAAAGCTGGTTTAAATTAAACTCAGATTTTTAATGCTGCAAACAGTTGTTTGCGTGTTTGTGATGCTTATTCTTTTGAAACAAAGGCTTCAGTTTTGCTATCGTGGCTCATAGACCAAACGTTGAATGTTGTTCTTGATAAAGTCACTGTCTTGACTGTGTTCTATGGTCTGTCTGAATTGTTCTTGTTGAAGGTCACATTGAGGGCAGGAAAACGTTTTGACCTGGATTTTGCAGATACAGTTAAAAGGTCTAGTCCAGATATGAAGACTGGCAAAATTGGACCAGTTGATGCCTGATTTTTAGCATGATTATAATAATAATGGTTGAAGCACTTCTGGCATCTTCCAACAAACACGGCAACTGTCTAATTTCGCTTTTCTTTCACAAACTAAAATGTAAAGACATAGTTACTACATTATCACTGCGACAGTTTGGATGACTGTAAAATGCTTTATAGTAATGTGAATTTTTTTTAAAACATATGTATATTTTTGTCGTACAAGAGTAAATTTCACTGTGACTTGTTAACCATAATAAAAGCCATAAAAATAACCAGTATTTACCGTGACGCTCGCCTGCAATGACCGGCGTTACCGCCAGGTGGCGATGAATGACCTGTTATCTACTTATTCAACCGCCTGTTGTTCCAAAGAAGCAGTGGAAGTTCAACTTGTATCAGCTCAGCTGGCTGATGTGAAAATCTCATTTCCAAATCTGTTATCTAAGAGCACAACCATTTCTGATTGGGATGGACAATGAAATTCTCGTCTCGCTTGAGGATTTAGGGTAAGTCAGAAGCCCGCATATGTTGCTGTAGGAATATAAGAGAGGAAGGATGATTAGCCGTACCGGCGTTTACCAAATTTAGCCAACGCAGTAGCATATTTAGCAGGTCAGCTCAGTGTCTGCAGTTACTAAATATGTTACTGTAACATTTCTAGGATGGTGATTCTTTTAATACATCTGCGACATGTTGTTTAACACTGTCCTGCGTGTGTCAGCATCGACTCGGGTCTCTTTTTTTTTTAATCCAAACGCTTGACTGACCATACAATACTGGTTGTCACTCAATGAAATAAGTGCAGAATATGTGTAATAGCAACATTCCTCTGCATACTTGGCGTTAAAGCGAGAGTTTGGAAGAACTGGTTTCCATAAAGTGGGCCGAAGAACGTGATTTCACCCATAAGTTGACGCGTTCAAGTAGCTACACCCCTCTAAATATTAGGGCATTATAGACCAAATCAAACCATTCACACAGATTATATAGATTTAAACCTTTCAGACAGTTTCCACATGATTTTTCAAGTCAGTACAGATGATTGTAGTAGAGTGTCATATTCCCCAGTATTACCAGTAATCTATTGAATTCTCCTGACCAGCAGTGCTGCATTGTTTGTGTTCATAAATGTTTGGGCACCCAAATACAGGTTTAAGTAGTTTAATGCACATCCCCGAGCATTTATTTGACATTATTTCAGTTTTGTCCAAATTCGGGCACACAAATGCACAAACGTCAGTTGTTGCGACTGCTGCTCTTCATAGTTGTTTATGGTGATTGGGATGTCTGTTACTATAGGTACCAAGGCCCCCTTTTAGAGGATGGTGCTCTGGAGTGTGCCGCCATGGGAGGCGCAGCTTCTCCGGAGTACACCAAGCTCTGCGCCTGGATTGTCTCGGAGCTCAAGTTGTACTGCAAGCTGGAGGAGAATGTTCATGCCACAAACCGTAAGACACAGAAATGGCAGCAGCAAAGAAAATACCCCACAGAGCCAAACTGCTCTTAGAGTTCCTTAGATTACCATAGCTGTGCGTAATATTGAGCATATGGTGGGTGTGTAGGCTCATGTTTGGTGTGCTTGCGTCCATCGCAGGTCCGAGCGAGGCAGAGAGCTTCCAGCTGGAGATGAGCGGTCTGCTGTCAGAGCTTGCCTGTCCGTACCCTGTCCTCGTCACTGGAGACATCACCCAAAGGTTCCTCAACAAGGACGACTGTCTGCTGCTCCTCAGTAGGACATCATTCACCAGACATTTACTGAGTCATAGTTTAAGTGGCAGTTTCATTTGGAACCAAAGTGTCGCCTTGTGAAACTTCAGTACTGTTGTATGAAAATATTTAATCCCAGACATGTTCCAAGTATTATTTTTAAACTGTCAAATGGCTGAAATTTCTAATCGGATAATCACCAGGTAGCTGTGGATTTACCACTATTCCATTCCCATTCTGGAATCCTGCATGATCCAATGTTGTTTTAATTTCAGCTTTTCTGGTGTCGGAGTTGGAAGCGTCGAGGATGATCTTGGTTAATAAACCCCAGAAGAAAGCGCAGGAGTCGGGCAGCGCCGTGTTCCAGGAGCTGAAGGCCGTGTGCCTGGTGCTGGGCATGTCCAAGACTCCAGCCAACAACACCATGTTCCAGTTCTTCAGCGGCATTGAGAAGAAGGTCAGCTGCTCGCATCTAATTCATCATGAGTTGTCAGAGATCGAGCTGGTGAATGGCTTTGCAGAATTCTTCTATGAATTTTAACTCTTTTTTTTAGTTAAAGGAGGTTTTGAGCAGAGTCCCATCCAGTCATATTGGAGATCCTTTGATGAAGAAGCCCCTTGGACCAGTACACTTGGTAATTTCACAGAAACAGTCTAGAGATGTGGTAGAAGTGAACAAAACTTGACTGCTCATATCCTGTTTTGCAGGAGAAAATCGAAGCTATAAATCAAGCACTGATTAATGATTATGATGTGAGAAGGAAAATGTTGCTGAAGCGTCTCGATGTGACGGTTCAGTCTTTTGGCTGGTCTGACAGAGCGAAGGTACCTCTTTTGCTTTATTATAATCTTATTTCTCTTCTCTTACACTCATCCTCTCAGAGATCTTCGTCTCATCATGAAACTGCTGCAGCTTTTCAGCAGGCAACCAGGAATTGAATCTGAATTCAGGCTGAATAGGTACAACGTGCAGATTAAAGCAACTTTAGGAAGGTGGAAAGACGGAATTATCTAAGTGCATCTCTGCTGGAGCTGATTTATGAAGGAACTTCACCTTATGATCCAAGGTCACCAGAGGACCTAACAGAATATTTGCAGGTTGACTGAATTTGTCCCCTTTTCACCTTTTCTCCAGACACGCACCGAGGAGCTGGCTAAAGTTTACCAGCCGCTGCGTTCTGTGCTCGTCAGCAGAAGCAGAATCTCGGTCGCTCACCTTCTGGCTGCTCGGCAAGACTTCTCCAAGATCCTCCGAACAAGCAGTGGCAAGATCAGGGAGAAGACTGCCTGTGCTATTAATAAGGTTGGTGAGGACTCTTCATCCCAGTTTCAGTGGAGACCAGGGAGCCGTGTAGTAGCAGCATCTTCAGCCGTGATCTTCTCAGATTCTTCTCATGCAAACTAAACTGGGAAGCTTTAGAATCTCTGGTGATCATTGTCTGAATCTGCTGCTCTCGTAGGTTCTGATGGGCCGCGTGCCCGACAGAGGAGGGCGTCCCTGCGAGATCGAGCCTCTGCCTCCAGAGATGCCTTCCTGGCAGAAACGTCAGGATGCTCCCCATGGGGGAGGGCAATATGGCGGAACTGGGCATGGGGGTGGGAGAGGGGGCTACGAGCAGCACGACCAAGGTGGCCGAGGGGGATACGAGAGAGGAGGTGGAGGGCAAGGAGACAGGGGAAGCAGAGGCGGAGGAGCAAGAGGGGGCTACCATCAGGGTGGAGGAAGAGGATGCGCTGGAACACCAAATGTGCCCTGGTACGTATATTTACCATCTAATTTAACATGTTCCACATAACTAATATTTATTGTAAAACAGAAAAGTGTAATGGCCTAACAGAGTAATGGCCCACCGTGCAAAGAAAACAGGCAAACATTAGAATGGAGAGATAAATAATATGATGTACGATCTCATGCAGCAATAACAACGAATACATTCAAAAACCTCGGCTGCAAAGTAACAAGATAATTGTAATTGTAGCCCAGAATTATCCCGTTAAACGCTTAACCAGTGGTTGATCAGCTGTTAATTTTCTTGTATTTTGTAATGTAATGTCACAGTACATGTTAATAATACGTGTAAATGTGTGTTGTCTATGTGTGTGCACTAAATTTTGAACCAGGCTGCAGAATAAACAATCACTTAATGCATATTGAGTCTTAACTACCAGGTAGTGGAATTGCTTTCAGTTATAAGAGACAGCTTAGCTTTTAAAATGTGTTTTTCTTTGATTTGTCAGCATTTCCAAGAAATGCCTCAAATGCAAGGAGTTGACTGCAGCTGTAGTCATCAGGGCTGGAGACCCCTACTGCAGGTACACAGCTTCTCCAGCATTTATTGCATTTGTATAAAATGAATGTTGATTATCAGAAACTGAATTTGTTTGTCTGTTTTCTTTGTTGGGTTAGAGACTGTTTTAAGGAGTACTTCATTCATAAGTTCAGAGCCATGCTGGGTAAAAATCGGGTCATTTTTCCCGGTGAGAAGGTAAATTGTTTTTGGACTTACATTTAATCATTGGAAAATAACTCTTCCTGTAACCCCTGGTCTTTTTATGGTTGTAGGTATTGCTGGCTGTTTCTGGAGGTCCTTCTTCATGTTCAATGCTCAGTCAAGTTCAACAGGTTTTTGCTATTTCCACCATTTTGTGTTTTGACATTATGAACCCTTCATGTAGCAGTGTTTACCCAAAGTTCTGGCAGAATGAAACAAGAACCTTTGTCATTTCGAAATTGTTCACCCCTCCCTGGGCTGCCACCTTACCGTAGTGGAGGGGTTTGCGTGTCCCAATGATCCCAGGAGCTCCGTTGTCTGGGGCTATATGCCCCTGGTAGGGCCACCCATGGCAAACAGGTCCTAGGTGAGGGATCAGACGAAGCGTAGCCCAGACCCCCCCTGATGATGAATAACAACATTGGTACCAAGTTTCCCTTGCCCGGATGCGGGTCACCGGGGCCCCCTCCTGGAGCCAGGCCTGGGGGTGGGGCACGTTGGCGAGCGCCTGGTGGCCGTACCTCTGCCCATGGAGTCCGGCCGGGCGCAGCCCGAAGAGGCAACATGGGACCCCCTTCCCGTGGGCTCACCACCTGCAGGAGGGGCCAAGGGGGTTGGGTGCATTGTGTTTTGGGTAGCAGCCGGAGGCAGGGACCTTGGCGGTCTGATTCCCGGCTGCACAAACTGGCTCTAGGGACATGGAATGTCACCTCTCTGGTGGGAAAGGAGCCTGAGTTGGTGCGCGAGGTTGAGAAGTTCCGACTAGATATAGTTGGCCTCACCTCGACGCACGGCAAGGGCTCTGGAACCAGTCTTCTTGAGAGGGGTTGGACTCTCTACCACTCTGGAGTTGCCGATGGTGAGAGGCGACGAGCAGGGGTGGCAATTCTGGTTGCTCCCCAGCTCAGTGCCTGTGTATTGGAGTTTACCCCGGTGGATGAGAGGGTAGCCTCCCTTCGCCTTCGGGTGGGGGGACGGATCCTGACTGTTGTTTGTGCCTATGGTCCAAACAGCAGTTCAGCATATCCACCCTTTTTGGAGTCCTTAGAGGGAGTGCTGGAGAGTGCCCCTTCTGGGGGCTCCCTCGTCCTCCTGGGTGACTTCAATGCTCACGTTGGCAATGACAGTGGGACCTGGAGAGGTGTGATTGGGAAGAACGGCCCCCCTGATCTGAACCCGAGTGGTGTTTTGTTATTGGACTTCTGTGCTCGTCTCAGATTGTCCATAACGAACACCTTGTTCAGACATAAAGGCGTCCACATGTGCACTTGGCACCAGGACGCCTTAGGCCGCAGATCGATGATCGACTTTGTGGTTGTGTCATCGGATTTGCGGCCGCATGTTCTGGACACTCGGGTGAAGAGAGGGGCGGAGCTGTCAACTGATCACCACCTGGTGGTGAGTTGGCTCCGATGGTGGGGAAGGATGCTGGACAGACCTGGCAGGCCCAAACGTGTTGTGAGGGTCTGCTGGGAACGCCTGGCAGAGTCCCCTGTCAGAAGGAGCTTCAACTCACGCCTCCGGGAGAGCTTTGACCATGTCCCGGGGGAGGCGGGGGACATTGAGCCCGAGTGGACCGTGTTCCGTGCCTCCATTGTTGAGGCAGCTGACCGGTGCTGTGGCCGCAAGGTGGTTGGTGCCTGTCGTGGCGGCAATGCCCGAACCCGCTGGTGGACACCAGCGGTGAGGGATGCCGTCAAGCTGAAGAAGGAGTCGTATCGGGCCTTACTGGCCTGTGGGACTCCTGAGGCAGCAGATAGGTACCGGCGTGCCAAGCGGAGTGCAGCTACGGCGGTTGCCGAGGCAAAGACTCGGGCATGGGAAGAGTTCGGTGAGGCCATGGAGAACGACTTTCGGACGGCCTCGAAAAGGTTCTGGACCACCATCCGGCGTCTGAGGGGGGGGAAGCAGTGCACTGTCAACGCTGTGTATAGTGGTGATGGTGTGCTGCTGACCTCAACTCGGGATGTTGTGGATCGGTGGAAGGAATACTTCGAGGACCTCCTCAATCCAACCAACGCGCCTTCCAGTGAGGAAGTAGGGCCTGGGGACCTGGAGATGGGCTCTTGTATCTCTGGGGCTGAAGTTGCCGAGGTAGTCAAAAAACTCCTCGGTGGCAAGGCCCCGGGGGTGGATGAGATCCGCCCAGAGTCCCTTAAGGCTCTGGATGTTGTAGGGCTGTCATGGTTGACTCGACTCTGCAACATCGCGTGGACATTGGGGGCGGTGCCCCTGGATTGGCAGACCGGGGTGGTAGTCCCTCTTTTTAAGAAGGGGGACCGGAGGGTGTGTTCCAACTATAGGGGGATCACACTCCTCAGCCTCCCTGGTAAGGTCTATTCAGGGGTACTGGAGAGGAGGGTCCGCCGGATAGTCGAACCTCGGATTCAGGAGGAGCAATGTGGTTTTCGTCCTGGGCGTGGAACAGTGGACCAGCTCTACACCCTCAGCAGGGTCTTCGAGGGTGCATGGGAGTTTGCCCAACCAGTCCACATGTGTTTTGTGGACTTGGAGAAGGCATTCGACCGTGTCCCTCGGGGGGTCCTGTGGGGGGTCCTCCGAGAGTATGGGGTGTCGGGCCCGCTGATACGGGCTGTCCGCTCCCTGTACGATCGGTGCCAGAGTTTGGTCCGAATTGCTGGCAGTAAGTCAAACTCGTTTCCGGTGAGGGTCGGTCTCCGCCAGGGTTGCCCTTTGTCACCGATTCTGTTCGTGACTTTTATGGACAGAATTTCTAGGTGCAGTCATGGTGTTGAAGGGGTCCGGTTTGGTGACCTCAGGATCGGGTCTCTGCTTTTTGCAGATGATGTGGTCCTGTTGGCGTCATCGGCCCGTGACCTCCAACTATCACTGGATCGGTTCGCCGCCGCATGTGAAGCGGCTGGGATGAGAATCAGCACCTCCAAATCCGAGGCCATGGTTCTCGACCGGAAAAAGGTGGAGTGCCTTCTCCGGGTAAAGGAGGAGATCCTGCCCCAAGTGGAGGAGTTTAAGTACCTCGGGGTCTTGTTCACGAGTGAGGGAAGAATGGAGCGGGAGATCGACAGGCGGATCGGTGCGGTGTCAGCAGTAATGCGGACTCTGCACCGGTCGATCTTCGTTCCTACCCTCACCTATGGTCATTAGCTTTGGGTAATGACCGAAAGAACAAGATCATGGGTACAAGCGGCTGAAATGAGCTTCCTCCGTAGGGTGGCGGGGCTCTCCCTTAGAGATAGGGTGAGAAGCTCTGCCATCCGGGAGGAGCTCGGAGTAGAGTCGCTGCTCTTCCGCGTTGAGAGGAGCCAGATGGGGCGGCTTGGGCATCTAGTTAGGATGCCCCCTGGACGCCTCCCTGGTGAGGTGTTCAGGGCATGTCCCTCCGGTAGGAGACCCCCGGGGAGACCCAGGACACGTTGGAGAGACTATGTCTCTCGACTGGCCTGGGAACGCCTGGGGATCCCTCCGGATGAGCTGGAGGAGGTAGCTGGGGAGAGGGAAGTCTGGGCTTCTCTCCTTAGGCTGCTGCCCCCGCGACCCGACCCCGGATAAGCGGTAGAGAATGGATGGATGGATGGATGGATGGATGGATGGAAATTGTTCAGTTTCCTAAAACAAAAATTTTGTAAATTTTCTGTGTGTCTTAAAAATGTTACAACATAAGCTTGTGATGAATAATAATAGTAGTTTTGAGCCACATCCCAGCTGTCCGTCAATATAATTATATCGATCCAACTAAAATATTTTCTTGTGTTACAGGGACTGAGTCAAAACGCCCACAAAAAGTTAAGATTCTTGCCTGGAATCATCTTCATTGACGGTAAACTACTAAAAGTGTAATGTGCAGCGAGGCTGGAAATTTAAAAAAAAAAAGAAAAAAAAAAGGCTTGACTATGGGCAGCACACACACAAACAAAACAAAAAAAGCATGAACACTTACTAGCTGGCCCTTAGTAGCGAGTCTATCAGTACTGGTAGTGCAGACATGCTTCCCACGGGTGGGGGGGGGGTTATCATGACCACGGTGGTCCAGAGCCGTACCAGTTTGAGCCGGTGCTGAGAAGATCAGGAGGTGCTAGTTTTTATAGGAGGGGTGCATCAAACGGTGGCAGATCCTGACACAAGCTGCCACCAAAACGTCATGGGCCCCCATCTCAGCCAACAGTAAAATTTGATTATAATAGAAGGGTTCCAACCCATGGAGGGCGTCACTCTTACATTTATAATACAAAATATGGCAAATTGAAATCATTAGACTGAAATTTAAAGAGTTGGACCAGAATCAATGGACAACACTACTTCATACCCAGTAGAAAAATGTGTTTCTGGGGTGTAGTTGAATGTATTCTGCTAATATTTGTGTCTCAATTTAGGTGGAAAGGTGACTTGGTTAGTTTGAATTATCCTGAGGTGTGAATGTGAATGGTTATTTGTCTTTCTCCTCCAGCACCATCCACGACCCAAGAAGGGGAAAGTGGACAGCTGTGAGGATGGTTATTCTGAGTAGTATTAAGGACCGCTCAGCACGGGTTGGTTATCTTTGTTCTCAGAGGGCGGTGCTGTTGGTCAGTCAGTGGAGGACAGACGCAAGACTGTAGCCGAGCTGCAGACTGTTTTCAAAGCCACTGGGTTCCCATTTCACATTGTGCCACTGGAACAGGTCAGTGCCTGTGAGGTATTTTGAATAATTTCAAGATCTGCCTTTTAAAATGATGCCCTGATACTTGAATGTAGGATGTCTTGTGCGTTATTAACGGAATATGCTAAATGTCTCTCAGGTTCTGGCCCTTCCCAGTGAAGTTATCACGATAGTGCCACCGTCTTCCGAAAGAACAGCCAGTGCCTACAAAGCAGCTGCGGATAAGTTCACGAACGAGTTCAAGTTCATCGGCGAGAGCAGCAACAGCCGTGCGACAGAACAGGAGGAGAAAGAAACATTATTTCCAGATGTTCCAGAGTCCGAGACGCAGTTACTACAGCAACTGATATCATCTGCCAAGACTCTGACAGCAAGACAGGACCTTCTGAACACTCTAAGGTTAGACTGACGACTCTCACTTGTTTTCTTATTTACTTCATTTTGCTTTGTACACTTCACACACATTCTTGTACTTCTATCTTTGTGAGGACTTTCATGTGCATACTGCATTACCCAGCTCCTTCCCCGAACCCTAACCATCCAAACTAACCCGCTAATTCTAACCTAACCTCAACCTTAAACCCACATCCTTCAAACATCTTTTCAAGTTGTGAGGACCAGCTAAAATGTCCTCACTTCCCAAAAATGTCCTGACTGTACAGTGGATTTTGGTACCCAGTATAAAACAAGTACGTACATGAACTCACAGCCAAGTGCTCCCGACTTTCAACTATCTTGTCAATGTTACTACTGGGAGAACATTGACAAAGACATCGATGTTTAGTCTTCATCAAGCACGGCGTTTATTTTACCCTGACAGAGATGCGGTTTCTTTATAGGCAGCATCTGCTGGTGCACACAGCGCGCACGGAGGGCTACAGTAAACTGATGCTGGGAGACCATTGCACCAGACTAGCTATTAAATTGCTCACCAGCATATCACTGGGCAGAGGAGCACAGCTGGCTCAGGACACGGTGTGTAAAGTTGTGTCAATCTGAATCATCAAAATGTCTGCCTTTGCTTTTTATGAACCACCTCATGATATAAAATTAGGATTTTATTGCACCTGTTTGTGTCCACAGGGTTTCGCAGACTTGAGGTTTGGTGACGTTATAATGGTGAAACCAATGAGAGACTACTCGGCTAAAGAAATAGCCTACTACAACCACATGTTCAGCGTCCCCACTGTATTCACACCAAATCTGGAAACTAAGGTGAGCTTAGACCTCAGGACACCCAGCTTTTACCTGCAGAGTGAATCAGACTCCCAACAGATCGTGCTCAGCGCTCTATAATGGTTCCTTTGATGAATGTCTTCTGCTGTGTGGGGTGATGTACCGTCATCCCAACGTAGACTCCGCACATCCATCCACAGCCTGCTGATGATGGTCTTGTTGTTTCTGTGCTGTAGACAACAGAAAAGGCGAGTATTCAGCGTCTGACGGAGAGCTTCGTGACTAAACTGCAGGCAGACTTTCCCTCCACTGTCAGCACCATCTACAGGTCTCTCATCAAATCCCAAACGCCTTGAAGAAAGGTTGAATGTTGTTATTAAAACTTCGCTGTGCCACCTGTAGGACCAGTGAGAAGCTGCAGACGGTGGCGAAGGGCTCTTCCACAGGTCACCAGTGTGACAGATGTCTGCTCTGCATGTGCACTCTGGATACTGATGTCGGTCGGTTTGCAGCAGAGCAGAATCCCTCCTATTAGAATATTCCAACTCCACTTTGACAGATTTGTTCAAAGCATCAGTTTGTGGATGAAATGCTAATTGTTTGGGAAGAACGGCCCCCCTGATCTGAACCCGAGTGGTGTTTTGTTATTGGACTTCTGTGCTCGTCTCAGATTGTCCATAACGAACACCTTGTTCAGACATAAAGGCGTCCACATGTGCACTTGGCACCAGGACGCCTTAGGCCGCAGATCGATGATCGACTTTGTGGTTGTGTCATCGGATTTGCGGCCGCATGTTCTGGACACTCGGGTGAAGAGAGGGGCGGAGCTGTCAACTGATCACCACCTGGTGGTGAGTTGGCTCCGATGGTGGGGAAGGATGCCGGACAGACCTGGCAGGCCCAAACGTGTTGTGAGGGTCTGCTGGGAACGCCTGGCAGAGTCCCCTGTCAGAAGGAGCTTCAACTCACGCCTCCGGGAGAGCTTTGACCATGTCCCGGGGGAGGCGGGGGACATTGAGCCCGAGTGGACCGTGTTCCGTGCCTCCATTGTTGAGGCAGCTGACCGGTGCTGTGGCCGCAAGGTGGTTGGTGCCTGTCGTGGCGGCAATGCCCGAACCCGCTGGTGGACACCAGCGGTGAGGGATGCCGTCAAGCTGAAGAAGGAGTCGTATCGGGCCTTACTGGCCTGTGGGACTCCTGAGGCAGCAGATGGGTACCGGCGTGCCAAGCGGAGTGCAGCTACGGCGGTTGCCGAGGCAAAGACTCGGGCATGGGAAGAGTTCGGTGAGGCCATGGAGAACGACTTTCGGACGGCCTCGAAAAGGTTCTGGACCACCATCTGGCGTCTGAGGGGGGGGAAGCAGTGCACTGTCAACGCTGTGTATAGTGGTGATGGTGTGCTGCTGACCTCAACTCGGGATGTTGTGGATCGGTGGAAGGAATACTTCGAGGACCTCCTCAATCCCACCAACACGCCTTCCAGTGAGGAAGTAGGGCCTGGGGACCTGGAGATGGGCTCTCGTATCTCCGGGGCTGAAGTTGCCGAGGTAGTCAAAAAACTCCTCGGTGGCAAGGCCCCGGGGGTGGATGAGATCCGCCCAGAGTCCCTTAAGGCTCTGGATGGTGTAGGGCTGTCATGGTTGACTCGACTCTGCAACATCGCGTGGACATCGGGGGCGGTGCCGCTGGATTGGCAGACCGGGGTGGTAGTCCCTCTTTTTAAGAAGGGGGACCGGAGGGTGTGTTCCAACTATAGGGGGATCACACTCCTCAGCCTCCCTGGTAAGGTCTATTCAGGGGTACTGGAGAGGAGGGTCCGCCGGATAGTCGAACCTCGGATTCAGGAGGAGCAATGTGGTTTTCGCCCTGGGCGTGGAACAGTGGACCAGCTCTACACCCTCAGCAGGGTCTTCGAGGGTGCATGGGAGTTTGCCCAACCAGTCCACATGTGTTTTGTGAAGGCATTCGACCGTGTCCCTTGGGGGGTCCTGTGGGGGGTTCTCTGAGAGTATGGGGTGCCGGGCCCCCTGATACGGGCTGTCCGCTCCCTGTACGATCGGTGCCAGAGTTTGGTCCGCATTGCTGGCAGTAAGTCGAACTCGTTTCCGGTGAGGGTCGGTCTCCGCCAGGGCTGCCCTTTGTCACCGATTCTGTTCGTGACTTTTTTATGGACAGAATTTCTAGGTGCAGTCATGATGTTGAGGGGGTCCAGTTTGGTGACCTCAGGATCGGGTCTCTGCTTTTTGCAGATGATGTGGTCCTGTTGGCGTCATCGGCCCGTGACCTCCAACGATCACTGGATCGGTTCGCCGCCGCATGTGAAGCGGCTGGGATGAAAATCAGCACCTCCAAATCCGAGGCCATGGTTCTCGACCGGAAAAAGGTGGAGTGCCTTCTCCGGGTAAAGGAGGAGATCCTGCCCCATGTGGAGGAGTTTAAGTACCTCGGGGTCTTGTTCACGAGTGAGGGAAGAATGGAGCAGGAGATTGACAGGCGGATCGGTGCGGTGTCCGCAGTAATGCGGACTCTGCACCGGTCGATCTTCGTTCCTACCCTCACCTATGGTCATGAGCTTTGGGTAATGACCGAAAGAACAAGATCACGGGTACAAGCGGCTGAAATGAGCTTCCTCCGTAGGGTGGCGGGGCTCTCCCTTAGAGAGGGTGAGAAGCTCTGCCATCCGGGAGGAGCTCGGAGTAGAGTCGCTGCTCCTCCGCGTTGAGAGGAGCCGGATGAGGTGGCTTGGGCATCTAGTCAGGATGCCCCCTGGACGCCTCCCTGGTGAGGTGTTCAGGGCATGTCCCTCCGGTAGGAGACCCCCGGGAAGACCCTGGACACGTTGGAGAGACTATGTCTCTCGACTGGCCTGGGAACGCCTGGGGATCCCTCCGGATGAGCTGGAGGAGGTAGCTGGGGAGAGGGAAGTCTGGGCTTCTCTCCTTAGGCTGCTGCCCCCGCGACCCGACCCCGGATAAGTGGTAGAGAATGGATGGATGGATGGATGGATGCTAATTGTTTGGAACATAGTACGGCTACAAGAATAAAAAACTGAGTGGAAACGGTTATTTCTCCTCTCTGGGCGTTAATAAAATGTGATTTTTCTTCACTTGTAATCATCCTCCTGAAGTGATCGTTGCCTTTTCATCCTTCCAGAGAAAGCCTCTGCCTTTAAAGCCACACTGATCTCAGAGCAGCTTTCCCGGACCAAATCTCCACGAGCTTCCAGCACCAACATTCAAAGTCCAAATCCAGGTGATCCACACTCCATCATTACCAACAATAATGACCTCTGTTAAACCAGGAAAACCCTATATTCATATTAGGATCTATTGAGGAGTATAGCAAAACATGCTGTTACATTATTGTTAGATTATTTAGAGGCAGAGCTAGAACATAAATGCACTCACTGTTTCTATATAATTATGAGTTAAAAGTGGTAATGGAGTCATTTCTGTCAACATATAAGTTAACTTCTCTTATTTAAATTGGAATTGTGCTGTATTTTAGCTCTATTAATTGGCGTTGCGGTCGGAGGCAAAGACGTGAATGAAGCCTCCAGCTGAGGTTGTGCTGCACCAGCCATAATTTTTCTTGTTGTCCAGAAATGGCTGCTACTGCCGGCCAGTGTTGCTCATCTGAAGAAGCAAAGGATTGTGATAGTGTAGCGAGTGGTGAAGGCTGCTGCTCTCCTGCCAAGTAAGAGATTACATGAAATAGTTGTGAGTTTGATGCCACATATTTTCAGCTTTAACCAGAATCTGTGTCCTCCATCATTGTTTGATATGAAGTTCGATTAACCTGTTTACACACCCATCAAATCTTGTAAACAGCATAATGTGATCTGTTTTATCAGATAATTCCACTTGTCAGTTTATGAGAAAGCAGATGAACATATTTCTCCCCAGCCGTCTGACGTAGGAGCACGGCTCAGACCTAAATAGGTGTTTTTTCTATTACAGAACACCGGAGGCAACTGATCTGAAGAGTCTGTTATGCTACAGCTGTCGGCTGACCATGAAAGACATGGTGGGTTTAAAACGCCTGCCTGGCATCCTGATCCACCCCAGACAAAATGTTTAGAATAAGACGTTTGCACCGATTGCAGCCAACGCAGGCTCTCATTTCACGTCCTTCTTTCCAGTCATCCATGGAACGACTGCCGCCATACATTCTGTTAGAGGCTCAGAGGAGGCAACGGAGGTGAATATGAGCAGAAAGAACAATCGCAACTGGTTTAAATGTGCAACAAAGAGACAATATATTCCCAACATATACTCTGTTTGAGACGGTGTTTCTCCGTTACCATTCAGGTCATTTTAATAGTGAGTCTGAAATGTCTGTTTCCTGTCCTGGTTTTGACCCATTCTGTCATGTTCTACAGGTCCAGGATGAGAGAAGAAATCGCCGACTTTCTGTTGGATGAGTGTGATTAAAAACATATTATATCGAACATGAAAGGTAGATAATATCACAATGAATCCACCATCCCAGATCACCCTCTAGTGGTGGGAATCAGAATTATTTATCTTCCTTTCCACCCTGTCCATAGATTGAATTTTTATTGAATGTTTTTCTCATCATAATTCAAAAGCTGGTTTAAATGAAACTCAGATATTTAATGCTGCAAACAGTTGTTTGCGTGTTTGTGATGCTTATTCTTTTGAAACAAAGGCTTCAGTTTTGCTATCGTGGCTCATAGACCAAACGTTGAATGTTGTTCTTGATAAAGTCACTGTCTTGACTGTGTTCTATGGTCTGTCTGAATTGTTCTTGTTGAAGGTCACATTGAGGGCAGGAAAACGTTTTGACCTGGATTTTGCAGATAAGTTAAAAGGTCTAGTCCAGATATGAAGGCTGGCAAAATTGGACTAGTTGATACCTGATTTTTAGCATGATTATAATAATAATGGTTGAAGCACTTCTGGCATCTTCCAACAAACACGGCAACTGTCTAATTTCGCTTTTCTTTCACAAACTAAAATGTAAAGACATAGTTACTACATTATCACTGCGACAGTTTGGATGACTGTAAAATGCTTTATAGTAATGTGAATTTTTTTAAAAACATATGTGTATTTTTGTCGTACAAGAGTAAATTTCACTGTGACTTGTTAACCATAATAAAAGCCATAAAAATAACCAGTATTTACCGTGACGCTCGCCTGCAGTGACCGGCGTTACCGCCAGGTGGCGATGAATGACCTGTTATCTACTTATTCAACCGCCTGTTGTTCCAAAGAAGCAGTGGAAGTTCAACGTGTATCAGCTCAGCTGGCTGATGTGAAAATCTCATTTCCAAATCTGTTATCTAAGAGCACAACCATTTCTGATTGGGATGGACAATGAAATTCTCGTCTCGCTTGAGGATTTAGGGTAAGTCAGAAGCCCACATATGTTGCTGTAGGAATATAAGAGAGGAAGGATGATTAGCCGTACCGGCGTTTACCAAATTTAGCCAACGCAGTAGCATATTTAGCAGGTCAGCTCAGTGTCTGCAGTTACTAAATATGTAACTGTAACATTTCTAGGATGGTGATTCTTTTAATACATCTGCGACATGTTGTTTAACACTGTCCTGCGTGTGTCAGCATCGACTCAGTCTCTTTTTTTTAATCCAAACGCTTGACTGACCATACAATACTGGTTGTCACTCAATGAAATAAGTGCAGAATATGTCACACTAGGAATAAAAATATGTGTAATAGCAACATTCCTCTGCATACTTGGCGTTAAAGCGAGAGTTTGGAAGAACTGGTTTCCATAAAGTGGGCCGAAGAACATGATTTCACCCATAAGTTGTCGCGTTCAAGTAGCTACACCCCTCTAAATATTAGGGCATTATAGACCAAATCAAACCATTCACACAGATTATATAGATTTAAACCTTTCAGACAGTTTCCACATGATTTGAAGTCATGGGCCATGAAGTCAGTACAGATGATTGTAGTAGAGTGTCATATTCCCCAGTATTACCAGTAATCTATTGAATTCTCCTGACCAGTGCTGCATTGTTTGTGTTCATAAAGTTTGGTTGAATCACCCACCCAAATACAGGTTTAAGTAGTTTAATGCAGGTCCCCGAGCATTTATTTGACATTATTTCAGTTTTGCCCAAATTCGGGCACACAAATGCACAAACGTCAGTTGTTGCGACTGCTGCTCTTCATGGTTGTTTAAGGTGATTGGGATGTCTGTTACTATAGGTACCAAGGCCCCCTTTTAGAGGATGGTGCTCTGGAGTGTGCCGCCATGGGAGGCGCAGCTTCTCCGGAGTACACCAAGCTCTGCGCCTGGATTGTCTCGGAGCTCAAGTTGTACTGCAAGCTGGAGGAGAATGTTCATGCCACAAACAGTAAGACACAGAAATGGCAGCAGCAAAGAAAATACCCCACAGAGCCAAACTGCTCTTAGAGTTCCTTAGATTACCATAGCTGTGCGTAATATTGAGCATATGGTGGGTGTGTAGGCTCATGTTTGGTGTGCTTGCGTCCATCGCAGGTCCGAGCGAGGCAGAGAGCTTCCAGCTGGAGATGAGCGGTCTGCTGTCAGAGCTTGCCTGTCCGTACCCTGTCCTCGTCACTGGAGACATCACCCAAAGGTTCCTCAACAAGGACGACTGTCTGCTGCTCCTCAGTAGGACATCATTCACCAGACATTTACTGAGTCATAATTGAAGTGGCAGTTTTATTTGGAACCAAAGTGTTGCCTTGTGAAACTTCAGTACTGTTGTATGAAAATATTTAATCCCAGACATGTTCCAAGTATTATTTTAAAACTGTCAAATGGCTGAAATTTCTAATCGGATAATCACCAGGTAGCTGTGGATTTACCACTATTCCATTCCCATTCTGGAATCCTGCGTGATCCAATGTTGTTTTAATTTCAGCTTTTCTGGTGTCGGAGTTGGAAGCGTCGAGGATGATCTTGGTTAATAAACCCCAGAAGAAAGCGCAGGAGTCGGGCAGCGCCGTGTTCCAGGAGCTGAAGGCCGTGTGCCTGGTGCTGGGCATGTCCAAGCCTCCAGCCAACATCACCATGTTCCAGTTCTTCAGCGGCATTGAGAAGAAGGTCAGCTGCTCGCATCTAATTCATCATGAGTTGTCAGAGATCGAGCTGGTGAATGGCTTTGCAGAATTCTTCTATGAATTTTAACTCTTTTTTTTAGTTAAAGGAGGTTTTGAGCAGAGTCCCATCCAGTCATATTGGAGATCCTTTGATGAAGAAGCCCCTTGGACCAGTACACTTGGTAATTTCACAGAAACAGTCTAGAGATGTGGTAGAAGTGAACAAAACTTGACTGCTCATATCCTGTTTTGCAGGAGAAAATCGAAGCTATAAATCAAGCACTGATTAATGATTATGATGTGAGAAGGAAAATGTTGCTGAAGCGTCTCGATGTGACGGTTCAGTCTTTTGGCTGGTCTGACAGAGCGAAGGTACCTCTTTTGCTTTATTATAATCTTATTTCTCTTCTCTTACACTCATCCTCTCAGAGATCTTCGTCTCATCATGAAACTGCTGCAGCTTTTCAGCAGGCAACCAGGAATTGAATCTGAATTCAGGCTGAATAGGTACAACGTGCAGATTAAAGCAACTTTAGGAAGGTGGAAAGACGGAATTATCTAAGTGCATCTCTGCTGGAGCTGATTTATGAAGGAACTTCACCTTATGATCCAAGGTCACCAGAGGACCTAACGGAATATTTGCAGGTTGACTGAATTTGTCCCCTTTTCACCTTTTCTCCAGACACGCACCGAGCAGCTGGCTAAAGTTTACCAGCCGCTGCGTTCTGTGCTCGTCAGCAGAAGCAGAATCTCGGTCGCTCACCTTCTGGCTGCTCGGCAAGACTTCTCCAAGATCCTCCGAACAAGCAGTGGCAAGATCAGGGAGAAGACTGCCTGTGCTATTAATAAGGTTGGTGAGGACTCTTCATCCCAGTTTCAGTGGAGACCAGGGAGCCGTGTAGTAGCAGCATCTTCAGCCGTGATCTTCTCAGATTCTTCTCATGCAAACTAAACTGGGAAGCTTTAGAATCTCTGGTGACCGTTGTCTGAATCTGCTGCTCTCGTAGGTTCTGATGGGCCGCGTGCCTGACAGAGGAGGGCGTCCCTGCGAGATCGAGCCTCCGCCTCCAGAGATGCCTTCCTGGCAGAAACGTCAGGATGCTCCCCATGGGGGAGGGCACTACGGAGGGCAATATGGCGGAACTGGGCACGGGGGTGGGAGAGGGGGCTACGAGCAGCACTACCAAGGTGGCCGAGGGGGATACGAGAGAGGAGGTGGAGGGCAAGGAGACAGGGGAAGCAGAGGCGGAGGAGCAAGAGGGGGCTACCATCAGGGTGGAGGAAGAGGAAGCCATGGAGGAGGAAACAACCAGGGCAACTTTCAGGACCCTGGGTACTATGGAGGCGGTGGTCACCATGACAACTATCACCAGGATGGAAGCTGGCATCACGAGAGGGGCGGGGGTCGAGGATCTCGGGGAGGGAGGGGACGCGGTCGTGGAGGAGGAGGTGGCGGCTGGGGAGGAAGAGGGGGGCAGAATTTAAACCAAGGCGGACAGTTTGAACAGTTCTTCCAATATGGTGGGCAGCAGTACAGCCAGGCTGGCTTCACTCAGCCCAGATATTACACAAGCTAACGAGACCCAGATCTTCAGTTCAAAGGCCTTCAAGCTGTCGGCTTCTCCCCGCGACAGGTTCAGATGTTACTGCTCCACGCAGCACCGGTGTGATCCTCGGCTAGAATTAGTGTTTTCACCCTAATAAAGCCTTATATTGGACTTTAATTTCCAAAGTTCTAAATGTTAGCAACACCGTGTCCATCATTAGAATGGTGCACGCCATTGTTATTGTTTTACTGTATTGATTTATTTTATTGAATTTGACTTGAAAACATAATTATTATTTTTTTTTCGAGTGTTTTACTTTAGCGAGTTTGAGTGGAAACTTCTTTATTAACTTAAAAGGGGGGAAAGATCCGCCTGAAACTGTCCAGGGGAGATCGTGTGCATACAAATATGAATGCTGGTAATGTTTGTTTGCATGGACGTGTGAGTGAGCAATAAAATGCGAAATGAATGAGTTTTCTTCATTTCATTATCGGACAGTTGCGTGAACATATAAGTCGTATAACGTAATGAAACGTTCATAGATGGGATGGAATCAAAATAATGTGAGTCTGGCCCCAGAATACAACAAAATCCTCACAGTTTCAGTACGTAGATGCAACTATTTCACATTATTTAGTCTTAGTTTAAAAGTTAAAATGCCAGAGTTTAGAGTTTTTGTCTGCTTCTATTTGTATGTTTTGTTTATTCAATGCAGCGTTTCCTCCTTATCGTGGCTGAGGAGCCATTTGTAAAGCTAAAAAACACAGTAGCAGCAAAATAATGTTATCTCACATGACTTGACTGTTTCAAACAGACATCTTAATTTTCCCCTTTGAGGGAATCTTCAGGAAGCGGAATGTTCATGGTTCTACTCCTCGAACAGAGGCGGGGGGGCCAGTTTCAGCTGGAAGTGATCTGTCCCCGTCTGGCTGCCGATCAGAAGGCCCGTCTTCTCGTTACTGTGTGAAAGTTCGGACAGGATGGACAGCTGCCAGGAAGAAACAAGCATTACAGCAAATACGCCAGCATGTCCAACGCAATTTAGCTCAGTAAATAAATCAAATCAGTAAATAAAACCCCATCAGAGTTGGAATAGAAGTGAATGAAACAACTCCATTTAGGTGGTAGTTTCTTGCATTTCTATATGTAGCTGATGTAAAAGACATTTCTGTCTGTGTCCGTTACCCTGGACGGTCCTCTGTAAAGGCAGCGTAGCTGATCCCAGGACTGTTCTTGCTGATGGTCTAAGGTGACTTCGACAAACCCCTGGAGAGGAGGAACCAGCAGACACGGGGTCAAAGGTTAAAATTCACTGCTTTGAGGTTGCTGCACACATTCACACACAATCGTCACAGGTTGAAAGCCAATTAACCCAGAGACAAGAAACAAATAAGGCAGATGGAACCAACACGGCCACAATAATAAAGGCAGCACATCAGATGATATCAAAGTTAGATATTACTGATCAACCGATCCGATCCGGATCGATTTGAGGGAGGTTAGATGGAGTCTCACCTTCTTCCCGTCAGCTTCTGTTGCCCCATCGTGTTGTAATGATGTAACGCAGGTCTGGTAACAAGGCAGGGCAAAACACAACTGAATAAACATCACAACAAACTACATGTTGCCCTGAGTGTGTGGAATTGCGTCTCCATTTAAGGAACAAACCTGCGCCAGGGACAAGCTGCGGCCTCTCGAATCAGCCGACGCCGCTCGGCCTCCTTTGCTGGAGGAACATTTGTAGCAGCTCCATTGCTGCTGAACATCTGACGTAAAACCCCAGCCAGAGTCCTTCTGCTGCAGACACTGGAGGTGGTACAGATGCCCACAGCTGCCGCGACAACAAAAAGAAAAGAATTTCCTACCGAGCTGTCCGTCAGGGGCCGTTTTTTTTTAACGCTCTGACTTGATTTGGGGTGGAAAGCTTGAGCAGATGACGTCCGTTACCTGAAGACGATGATCTCGTCTGCTGCTGCTGCATCCTGCCTCCTCTTGTACTGCTGCAGGCAGATGTTGCAGCAGTCCTGTCGTGGGTGGATCCCCCTAGTGACCGCTGCGCGCAAGTGCGCCAGGGACCAGTGGAGGTCATGGTTCAACAAACTGGTGGTTGTTTCAAGTAACGTCTGCAACACAAGTTGTGCAGGGTGCCCAGATGGCAGGCTTGGGTTAAAAAAGTCAAAATGGACTTTGTTTAAAGTCAGCAATGTGAGTATAACTTAAATATGAGTATCTGAGGGAAGGTGATGGGAAACGGGAGGATGATGGCTAAGCTGTCGTCCATAATGAACAACACGTCCCACCCCCTACAGGATACCCTGACAGTACTATGTACAGGTATACAGGGGCTGAGTATCCATTTATCTGGATTACTGTAAATATACATCCTCTTTGTATATTCTAAATTCTATTCTATTCTATTTTATTTTTATCTTAATTGTCTCTGCGTGCTCTTGCTGTTGTTGTGCTGTAAATTTCCCCGTGTGGGACAATAAAGGACCTGAATCTAAATCTGAAAATTGTAAAATAGTGAAAACAATCAGCAGATCAGTGGTTCTCATTCCAAATTCAATGGACGCGTTTGCATCAGCTCCGCCGTCATTTCAGAGTGGAGCTGCACCAAATCCGCATCCGGTGTATTTTAGGGGCAACAGTGGATCATAAACCATAATCTGCCACATTACCTGCTCATAGTTGAAAGTGTCGAGCATGCCCAAAATAAGGCTCTGGATTTCTGCCAGCTTTCCTTTCCCGTAGACTGGATCCTGCCCAACATCCCACATCAAAAGTCACAATCTTATTTTATAGTCTTACTACACAGAACAAAGGCTGGATATACGAATAAAAGATGCAAATATTAGAAATAAATATAAGCTGAGAGCTTCTAGTTTGGGGTATTTATTTTGCAGTTACTGGATGGACAGTCTGCCCTTGGTGGATGCATGATTGTGGCTCAAGAAAGAAACTTCACAGTGGAAGACAGACGGAACCCTGAAGAATCACTTCAGAAACATGACAAAAGGCTGCTCAAACACAGACCTGGAGTATCCGCTGGATGATGGCGGGAAGAGAAATGAAGCTGCTCATACGGTTGAGGACCTTCATCGTCAGCTCCTTCAGCACTAAAGCGCAAACACACATCTTGACATCAAATGCACCACCTGCGTGAGCGGCGCCATTATTGGTCGCTAACACTGCAGCTGCAGCACATCTTTACAGAGTGCCATGATCTGGATAACACAATGACTGACCACTGCATGGATATAAACACTTATACACGACCTGTATTTCAGTATATGTATAATGTATATGTTCAAATGTCTGCATGTGTGGGTTGTGTAGTTACCCTCAAATGTGTGTTTACTGTCCCGTCCCTTCACTTGTTTTTGTGCAGCCATCATGGTCTCCAACAGTGGAAACCACAGGACCTGGGAGGAGGACAGAGACTCTAAGACTTATGGACGACATTGTAGGGCCGCTCCTCGTGCTCTCACAGTACCTCTCTTTGCTGCTGGTTAAGGCTCTGAGAGCTCTGGTGACACAAGGAGATGATGTCACTTAGAGAATCCTTGACATTTGTCAGGGTTTCCTCTTCATCATCTCCTGCTCTCTCAGCTGTGACACGACTCAGGTTTTCCTTTAGCGTCTTCAAATAGATTTCAAACAGGACAAAAAAAAACATACATGAAGCATCATAACTAACAACCAAGCAGCCGTGGAAGGAAGAAAAAAAGTTAAATAGATTGGTAATAGTTGGAAAAAGAGGATCATATACTAATGTCCATATACTGTAGATCTCGTAGCTTCAGTACCTCCAACAGCACAGCAAAAGCTCCTTCGACATCGCCCCTCTTCTCCAAAAGAAAGGCTGTAGCTTTGTTGTGGTGATACTTCTGTGTTATCTACACAGAAACACACACAGACTCATCCCATATTCTAATAATCTCCATAGAGCCCAGCTAGTGATATATACTATTGGACTGATATATATGGCAATAAAACAAACATCACCTGTACTGCCTCTTCTAGTCTATAGTGTTGGGAGGTCTGGAGGAAATTCAAAATGTGTTTGGGGTCAAAACGGCTGAGCAGGTCCAGCTGAAGCTCGTGGAGTTCAGGTTGCAGCAGTAGGACGGGGCCCGAATGTTGGCCGTCCCTGAAACATGAGGGGAAACCGTGAAGAGAGGTCAAAAGGAAAGGTCACAGCGTTCTGATTCAAACCAGACTAAAACCGTACTGTTGCTCCAAGAGACAGCTGAGGAACCTGAAGAGCAGCCGATCATCCTGCAGAGAGAGACGGAGGAAGATTTAAATTCTGTTGCTAATTCAATCACTTTACAGACCAGAGCTAATCCGTTAGCACCTGATCACGAAGCAAGATAGTCTCCGACTCTACCTGAAGCTCAGAGATTATTTGCTGGACCTCTTCAGCAAAGTGAAACGTCACTAAATCAGCTGATTTATTGGGGTCAAAGATCACCAGCTCCTGTGGGAATATGTCAGATTATTAGCTGGCACAATTCCAGACATAACTCACAAAGCTAAACTACCATGAAAACCTTAACACTAACAATTATATTATCATCATAAAACCTTTTACAATACATTATCATGTATGTTTTATACCACTGGCATGATTTAAATGTCAACCTATGGCAGTTGTTGACATAAACACTTCTTTGTGTTCTTTATTTATCTTTGTACGGTACATAGATTTTTAGTGCTTCCACGGTCTGGACAGTCACAAATGTTTGGTTTCTTTCTACGTTCATGCTATTATTAGGTTGCTAGAGTCTATTCCATCTGTACATTCAGTTCAAAGACTGAACCAACAGTTATGTATGTACTGACATGCATATGCTGCCGAACTTTATCCATGACTGACTGCTTCTCCTCCGGGCTGTAACCAGGCATGGACAGCAGATTGTGGATGTAGCTGAAGACCTCTCCCTAAAAGACACAAGTTGCTGTTACAAACACCTGAAAAAGTCCCCTATCCCTTCAAACTGACATTTTGGCTAAGGTTTTTTTTTGGGAACCACAGACCAACAATCACAGTGCAGCAAATGTTATTCAGCTCAGGTAAAGGTGGGAAGCGTGTGACCTTTCTGAGGGGGTCTCTCAGGTAACAGTCAATGATCCTGTCGTAGAGATGTTGCTTCTCATAAAGAAATTCACATATCTGGTAGCTGAAGGACAAGACAGTGAGACAAAAAGCACTTTAGCGAGAATGTTTTGAATTTACGGTAAAAAGATGCACACTTCTGCTTCCAGCTACGCACAATTTGGCTTTCTCGGCCAGCATCAGAAGCCTCTCTTCATTAAACTGGACCACGCTCCCAACCTGCAGCAGCTCCAACAGAACCTGCACAGAACCAGTTGTTGTCTTTTTACAACCACAGTGACAATATGACAACCCGCTCCCGTTCTGGATGAGGACCCATTAAGACCAGTGGAGCTGCGAACCTGCTGCCTCTCAGTGTGACGGGAGTCGTCATCTGGGCAGCACAGAAACTCCAGGACCTGGAAAGATTAAACATCATTTATGGGGCATCGACGGCCAAAGAGTGAACTTCAGCTATTATTCCTGTGCTGATGGAAGCTCATTTAATGTAAAGTTACTATTTTAGTTCTCACTATACTAAACATGAGATGAGCAGAATGCTAAGATAAAACTAGAGTCAAATATAAGAAAATGTATAATAAATATATGATAAAATCTATAATAAATAACATTTTAATCTTGTCATGATCTTAGAGTCATGGTGAGTTAGAAACATGGGCCCAGAGATGGTTGTGATGGTAACAAATACTAGACAAATAAAACTGAATTGAATTGAACACAACATCATTAACTACTGTTAACTAGCTATGACATTGTTGTTTTAATATTGTAAATGCAGGTAAGCTGACGGTAATTTAATATAAAACAAAAAGCTTAACTACAGAAAGGAAAAACGTTACCCTGAAGTTGTTACCTGATCGAAGAGCTTCCTGTTTACGAAAAGTGTGTTGTCTGGTTTGGCCAACTGTCGCGCTAAAAAGGTGAAGAGTCCTCCCACCTGGGACGGAGTAAAGTCTGGGTTGTCCACCATCACCTGAGTTGGCAGAAATACATCTTTAAATATAAACAAACACACAAAGAATAAACATAGGACAAGAATGGCAATTATCATTACTTTTTATTACACAAATTAATGAGGCAACAATGTTTCTACCACCTCAGCAATGCAGACAGATTTTGCCCAAAACGGAGGTGTTGAGGGCCTCAACGCTGGGAGGAGTCCCTGAAGAGACGTGGGCTGGAGAGCCACGTCCCTACGGGCGCTCCCGTGTGTGTCTGTGTGTGTTTGACTGACTGAATATTAGAGCTGCCTCTTACAAAGCAAATCCATGCTCACGTGCCTGCAGTAAGATGTCCACGATCCTCTGCTGGTATTCAAGGGCCTGTTTGTCGTTCTTGAAGTCTTCGAATGTCTAGAAGGAGTTTTTAAGAAAATCCTACATTACAAAAGCTGCTGAAGTCGAAGGAGAAAAGATCTCCACCTTTATTTGCTCCTAAACTTTAAACCAAATCCTTAAAGGCAGCGCAAAGATCGGCCCATTTATTAAACACCCAACGGACTGAATCTATTTTATCCTCCCAAAACTCCACTAAACCAGACAGCTGAGCTCTTCTGTGAAGTGTTTAATGAAATAAACATCAGCAAAAGTGCATTTATTGGTGGGTCGGTGAAGTCAGGTCACAACAATAATAATCATCAATCTCACCATGGCGAGGACGTTGAGGAACTCTCGAGTGTCAAAGTGGAGCAGAGTGCGAATAAACGGGAACACTTCTTCCTCCTCTGAGGAGTCCGCTGAATGGCGACGGATCAAAAATTCAAACACCTGGCCACAAAAAACGTGCACATATTTAGCTTCATATTTACTTTCGTTCAAATCGATGAGCTATAAAACAAGTTATGGCACAAATTTCAGGTCCTCTGACACCTAAATGGTGAACATTGACCAGGTTGTGCAGTTGAAAAGCCAAATGAAGAGGCGGAATTTTAAGAAACATCTCCGTTATTGTCAGTGTAGCTACATCTACATACCTGATGCTTTACCTGGACCACAAGGTCTTCAGGGATGTCTCCTAATGGATATGCCCGTCCTGCCAGACAGCAGCTGTAGAAAAACATTCATGTCGTCTGTATTGATTGCAGCATTAAATATTGAGTTGACCATTTAAATCACATATCTCAGCTCTCTATTCCACTTAAAAATCATTACTAATTACATATCAATTAATTGAGAACAAAATAAAATGTCCCCACACTGGCTGGAAAACCAAATTAACCAAGGATGGAAATTCTGGGGCTGTCCTTTCACCTATTGTGCACGTTTCATATCAGTATGTATCGGACATTGAGGAGTGGCTGTGAACTCACCTGATATACACCAGGAGTTTGTTTCCCATCACCACTTCCACATCTGTCAGAGAAGACAATCATCACACTCTAGTAAGAGCTGGTTGAACTTTTTCTCTGAAATGTTTATGTGACGCAGATACCTGTAAGACTCTTCCCCTCCCTTACTGGTGGGACAATTACTGCAAAGAGTTTCTAAAACAGAAGTATGAGTAAGGTACAGCTGAGGAATATGGTCGACTGTGTTGCTCTTTTTTAATTATTATGATTATTATTATTATTACACATGAATCAATCCATTTTAAATTACATGATTATAAGAATATTTGTTTTCTTGAGATTTGAACCAGACGAGCTAAAATCAAACATTTCTTCAGAAATAAGTCAGAATCTTGACAACACGCATTCATCCTACTGGTCCTTATTACCCATTTACTGTATGTGTTTGGCCGTTAAAGTGAATTTCATTTGCAATATGTGAATTAAAGACAATTTCATCAGGATTGTTTGAGATTATCTTGAATTTATATCATTCTAGAACTGTATAACTTATTATAGTATACTTGTTTAAATCATCTGTTGGAATTCTGGAGCATTCATGTGGGAAGTGGCCTGATTGTAGCTACAGATTAGCTTCTGCTGATCTGCTGCTGTGAGGATTGTTGCTCTTTATGAGTGTGAAATGAGCAGAGATGCACCACGTGATGGACGAGCGCTCACTTCCATAGGTGTAGTGTAGTCGTTCATGCCACGATTGAAAACGTAGATCACCGCATCGTAGAGTTGGTTCTCCCAACACACCTGAACCACCTTCAAAAACACAAACTTTTAAAGGACAATTGTTCTTTGGGCAGCACTCTTATTTGCTCCTGGATGCGCACCTGCTGTATGTCCAGGCTGGTGATGTCCAGATGGACGATGCATCTCTCCAGGCTCTCCATCATACAGCTGCTTTGGTAATGCATGAGAAGGTCTTTCATGACCGGTGTGGGAAGGTGACCAAGGCGGTCTGCGATAATGTAGGACTCCAGGGATTCCAAGAAGATGCCTTTAGCCACCATGTTCTCCACCAGTTGAGGGTACAGCTGGTTAAACAGCAGGTCACTGCACACGTATGCATATATAGATAATTATACATCCTGTAATATAACTGCACAGTAGCACCAACTCCTTTTAAGATTTGTGAGAGGGAATGTTAGAGATATCAGACAGAAGCTTCCCGACAGTCTTTCTGATGACCACAGTGTACTTACAGCCTCTTCAGCAGCAAACAGTAATCAACCAGGACTGGAACAACTTCCTGTACAAACCAAATGACATATAATGTTATAATAGACAGAGTGAGATAACCCAGAGGGGTGGAAACACTCTGTCCTGAGGGCAGAAACAGTGCTTCATCTCCAGGTTTATGCTCTGGCTTACATGGAAGTGTTGTTCCAGCACTTGGATCTTTCCTTGTTCTGGACACTTCTTTAGGGCAAAGTCTGCAAACTGGAAAATCATCTCTACCATCTGCCCCCCCGCCACCAAAAAATAAGATTAGTCACATTTGCAATAAAAATATTCAGTTAAACAAAGTCATTCTTTTCTGTTTCCACCTTGTCAGCAACGACTCCTTTTCTTTTCACCGGGTCTCCAAACAGACCTGCAGTACGGGAAACCTTTGTTATTCAAGGGTGTTTTTTCCACCGTCAACCACATCAGTAACCCTACATTTCATGTGTGGAAGCAGATCATGCGTACTAACGCCTTCATTAACCTGGCAAGAGAAGTGACGGGAACATGCATTACACTCACCGACCACAGCCTTAGCTGTCCCCTCGTGGAACGACCAGGCCAGAGACAGGGCCTCGGGAAAATGTTCCAGCTTCAGCAGACAGTCGATCCGCTGGACAGGGACACATTAGATCAGGACTGACTCTGCTTTATGGGGACTGATTTACACGCGGCTGCGTTTACATATCTAGCCCACACAGCATCAGACATACCTCCCTCCAGGCCCTGAGAGTCATGATGTGAGCAGACTGCAATATTAGAGAATGAAGAAATATTATCACTTAAATGTCGCCCGCATTGGTTACAGTTAAAACGGACCACAAACGGAACAAAAAGGTTTCCGGAATGTGCGTGTCAGTACCTTGGTGCCCAGATATATAATCTGTCCCGCGTAGCTGGAGACCGACTGGTAACAGGCCTTTTCTCCAACGAGAGCCTGAAAAAGACACACGGTACACACACTGTCAACTGAAAGTGCATTATCATCACTTCAGAGATGAAGAGTTAAAGGAGAAAGTCCACAAGATTTACACGTTGGTAGTGACTGTAAATGAAAAGTATTCACAAGGTTCAGTGTCACTACAAAAGCCTTCCTGTTTCTGCTTTCTCACAGTTCTGCACGGCGACATGGAATTACTTTCCTAATCATTCTTGCTTCAGCCATATCAGCACTTACAGACTCAATATTCACCCATATTAAAGCCCAAGTTAACCCAAGCCGATATTTCCAGCTTGGGTTTGAATGTTGCAGCGTCATTTGAAAAAGCACCTGGTTTTAGAATGGTTCCTATAAAAATAAAGGAGATTTCTCTTGGATCCTTGCTGCTGGGTCACAAGAAATGTACAGTTTGGCATGATTTAAGACAAAGATTGCTACGGCATTGATGAAGACATTGGTTGACAAACATTGACCTAAAACCTGAACGTAGCCCCTGAAGCTCTAACTGTGAGGTAGGGCTTCACCACCCATTTGTTATTTCCTCACCAGAGCCTGGGAGACATTCCCTCCAGTGGCCAGCGATTTGAAATGTCTGCTGTTATAAACCAGCTGCACCTGTTCCAAGTCGAGGGTCTCCAAAACCTCCTGACTGGGTCGGTCCACAACCTGCAGTTTTTCATGGCTGTCCACCAAGACCAGCGTGCGGCTGTTGATCCACTGTGGAGGAAGTAAAGAGGAAGATCTTTAGTCACCCTCTACACATGTGACTGATAAAAGGAAGACCTCCAAAGTGGATCCTCAATGGCTCCTTGTGAACCTGATCATATGGGACCTCAATTTAAGTCTACATGATGTAGAAATTATTAGAAATATTCTGGATCTTATGTAAAACTGGGAGACTGACTTGACTGTGTGTTTGTCTATAATGTAATATAGACAGCTGAGGGGCAGTATATGTAAACACAATGTGTGTGTTCACTAGATGGACCAGTATTGGCCACACCATGGCGTCTGCATACATTTGTCCAGAATGTAAAAGAAGGGAATTTATTTAATCGCATGCAGCTAAAACGCAACACACACGCTGATGACTGAAACCCTGCGGCACAACTTACACAGAGGCTGATGATGTCACAGCTGACATGGAGCTGCCTTTGTTTGATTACATGGATGGTGCCCGTTTCCTCCTTTTTTACCTGAAAAGGTAAAGCAGATTAAATAAAGTAGAGGAAAATTCATTTTATAGAGGAAACTTAAGTATGCTGAAATGTTTCTTTCTGGATTTGGTCATTCTGAATTCAACACTTGAGCAGGTACCAAGAGGAAGTGAACTGTATCTCCTTTGGAAAAGGCCAGGACGGGGTTCACGGTTCTCTGGACTGGAACAAACTGCCAGGCCAGCTGGGGAACACTGGACGGATCAGACTGATGGAAGAGATTGAACACATTAATGTCACTTCAACTTCACTTTGACTCTATTGTTCCATTCATCAGTTGCCAGTTTTAAACATCAGTGACGTGTCTCAACAGTTTGTATTTAACATTTTTTTCTCATTATCTCTTCTTTCTATCACTATTTTGCTTTTGAAACTAGATTCAAAGGTATTTCTTAAGTAAGAAAAATTAAGAACTTTAGTAAGATTTGCTCTGTTGGAGCCTGGAACATCCATTTTAAGCACAACTCTCATTGATGAAGCCTCTATTAGGCTGTCTCCTGGTGTTTTGGGTTTTTTAGAAACCCCAAAATGATTACAGAGCATGCCGGTTCATACAATATTGGCAAGGTAGGAGTGATGCAGATGTAATGAGATACAGATATATACATACTTTACTGTAGGGGAACGTTATCCAGACTTTAAGTGAGGGCTTCAGGCCAATAACCAGAATCTGGTGAAAGAAAACATTGTAAAAATGAGGAGGGAAATATGGTGTATGTCTCGTGGCTGGAAGGCTGTGCTGTTGTCTGAGAGACCTTAGTGAGAGAGGCCATGGCCAGGAGAGAATAGTGGGTGATGGGGTGATCTCTGGCCTCTGGAGGAGCATGCAGGGGTTCAACAGAGCACACCTCCCCTTTGGAACCGCTGAAGAGACATCGAGAGTCACAGGAGCGCATCCCCATCACTCTCCTGGAAACAGAGACCACCGAATCACTCACCACAGTCGCATATCAAGTCTGAAGTCCACATGAGGTTAATCTCACAATCTCAGAGAATTGAGATGATTCACTGGTGCTGCAGTATGACTAACTCACAAATCAACTTTTATTAAAAAAAAAGATATTTAATAAGGATTAATAAATGCTCCTGTTAACAGTGAGGGGCTTTAGGATCGTATAAATTGGCTTCACATGTTTACCTGAACGCCAGCTCAAACACGGATCCTCCACTGTCATTGCAAACTGCAAGAGTTGGATCGTCTGTAAACTACACACACACACACACACACACACACTAAAATAATAAAGATGTCCATACATTTCACACATTTTGCAGAGTGCAGTTTTGTTTATACCTTCACGTGAAGTATAGCCGTCCCTGGGGGGTGTGCATCAGTAATAGTTCTCAGGAGTTTTCCATTGGCGAGATCCCACATTGTAATCTAATCGAAACAAAGATTATTTTTGTATTGAATAATCACAATCAGATTTGTATGGTACGCAAATGGTTGCTAAAGACTGTAATTGCATTTGCTAATCCACAAAACAAGTTGAGAGTTATTTGAGAATTTTTTATCAACCCGTTTCTCCACATATTGTGAAAGTAATATAAGGTTACGTAACGTAGAAGGTTGCTTTATCGAAAAAATAAAGATCAAAGCCAAATCTTCCAAAGGACAAAGGTCAAAGTCCCTGCAGAAAAATGAACATCACCAAAATTTAATCAGCTCTTCCTCGGCCCATTACCAACATTTCCTGAGAGTTCATTAAAAAGCCTTTGATACATTTTTCAGTTATTTTGCTAATAGTGTGTGCGTGTGTTTGTGTGTGTGCATGTGTGTGTAGAGAGAGAGAGAGAGAGAGGGACAGAGAGAGAGAATCATAGTAACCTCTGTGGTCACTGGAAATCTAGACTATAATTTAATGCATGACTTTCAAGGTCACCTGACATTCAAATCAACACATTTATTTTAAGCTTCTAAAGTAAATTACGAGCTGTTTGATAATAAAACCTGAATTAAGAGGCGGACAGACAAATGGACTCGTATACCTGTCCCTTGGCAAACCCACAGAGCAGACGTGAGCAGTCATGGTTGATGCTGAGGGCAGATACAGCTCCGTAATCTGCCCCGGTTGCTTTGTTCCCCAGGCAGAGGCGCAGAGCCTGGTTGGTATCTGGAAAGAAAGATGACATGTTTGCATTTAACTACCAAACTTCCTGGGAGTTTTGAGGAGAGTCTAGATAATGAGATGAAATTAAAACTAGATGGAACTTTTGCAGGGTTTGGTTATGTATAGGTTTTCCCACAGTCCTCAAATAAACCAAACAGTACATCAACAATTAAAAATGACGCAGCGTAAAAGAAAAATAGCAGCTGTCAAGAATCCTCTCAAACCACAATCACGCAAACTGAGCACAAAAAAGGCAGCAAAAAACAAAAGACAATAAATGGTGCTGATAGTGGACGAGCAACCAGCTGGACAGAGGTTTTCATACCTTTTCCTGCACAGGCATCATTATGTCAGCGATATGAAGAAACATGGATCAGCAGTAATCAGGCCCATATTTACCACAAAATACAACAGCAGTGTGAAAACATTTATTCTGTATCTGAAAGAGTTTTTCTTTCTTTAAAATCATTTATACTGACGGACACACTTTAAGCGCTCAATACTTTGTTGCTGTGAGGCTCAAAACTGACTTGTTTAAACAAACCAGTAACCATTTCTGGAGAGAATCATGACGGTGACCTGCAGCAATAATCAAACAGAACTTTTTTGCTTCCCTCTGTCAAATCTTTCACATCCATTTTGCCTCTTCTGATGTTCATTAGCTGTGACGCAAGTCCTAAAGTAACAGTAAAGTATGTATGTTACTGTAATGATTTACCTTCACTAGTGTTACCTACAGAAAGGACAGACTAAACCACAACTTTAGCTCTTTTAGATGATGTCATGAACACATTTTCTTGTGTAGTTTTTCTGCTTCTCTCCTCTTCCACTCCCTCTCTCTGTATCCATCTACAGGTATCACTGACTTCATAGCTGTGCGCTGACCTGCTGACCTCTGACCCACTCAGCTATTATATCTATAGCTTGTTGTAATTTATGTATTTACATGATCTCTGCCTATTTTCTCTTCTGCCTGTCCTCCCCCCTTCTCCTCCCTCTCTACACACACCGCACCATCAGGGTCCCCCTACATGAGCCTGGTCCTG
This sequence comes from Takifugu rubripes, assembly GCF_901000725.2. NCBI lineage: Eukaryota > Metazoa > Chordata > Actinopteri > Tetraodontiformes > Tetraodontidae > Takifugu > Takifugu rubripes. The sequence continues at coordinate 2,385,318 of NC_042288.1, read as the reverse complement.
CTCAAGGTTTCTCCCTGTTTCTTCCTTGCCACTGTTGCCTTTTGGGGGTCAGGCCTCGGGATTCTGTAAAGTGCCTTGAGACAATTTTGATAGTAACAGACGCTATTCAATAATAATGATTCACAACAGCATTTTATAGAATGGAGTTCAATAACTGAGTTTCTGGCATTTAACTGCAATCTCACATTTCACTGAACGAATCAAATGATTATTTACATTGAAAAACCTCCAAACACAGAGTCCACTGTTGCAATCAGCATGATTCAATCATGCCTTGATGATAAGATGAGGGCGACGCTGATACTGAACAGCCAATAAAGCCCAGAGAACAAGCCTCCATCACTTCCTACACCGTCACACCACTGTCGCTACCTGGTAAGGACACTTCTAAAGCTTTCTACTTTTGTCATTCTCAGTGAATTGACCTTTTAACTTATTTATTCTATATGCAGTTAACGTGGTGAAGTATTAAATCTCTCCTGCTTTTAATTAATTTCCTCTGAGACATTAGTGCACTACACAGGGATGGTGTAAGAAGCCTCGAAGTCGAGTTTATGTTTAATGAAAAGCAATACGTGTAACCCTGTAGTGCTGCTGGAATGCCAGAGATTCTTGTTTTGTTACTTTGGTGTTTAAAAGTTACTTCTGGACAAAACAAATTACATTCAAACAATACTTTTCTTTTTTTTCACAACTTTAAAATGCAGCTGTATTGATCCTGAATATTAAGATTATAAGGTTGAAAAAAGATCCATAATAGAAGCTCATCTGCATTGTGTGCACTCAGTGAGACTGTAAAAGTTATGGGATGCACTGCACCTCCACAGATTTACAACTTAAATATTTCTTGTCACTAGGCAACGTATCAAATCAAACTCCTCTCCTCCCTTCACAGCCTTTGCTCACTACAGCATCACGATGCCTCATCGCCACTGCTTCATCGAGATCGACAACAAGTCCAACTGTTACACTCTTGCCAATCCACGGTGAGACGCTCACATTAATGTCACATCCAAAGTGCTATGTGACACTTGTTATTTCCAAGAGCTACTTTAAACGTCTGGTGTTACTCTGAACGGTGTTTTTATGAACAAATCAATGATTTGTGTGTGTTGTGGAATGTTCAATGCGGCCAATACCTGTGTGTAGGGTATTCGTGGAGAGTGGCCAATGTGAGGACCCCCTGCCACCCATGGTGGGCCCCTGCTCCCCAGCAATCACCATGTTCAACAAGACAACTGGAGCGGCCACTGGCGCCGTTGGCGTCTTCACCTACGACCTTTTCAACGCTGATCTAAATGACTACAACCACGTTATGGCCGTCATGTTTTCTGTGCCATTTGACAGAATGCTCTACTCTAACTGGTTTGCTGTGGGGATCTTTGAGAGGGGGAACAACTGTGACTTCAGTCTTTATAACATGATGTATAATGGTGAAGAAACTACTTTTGTGAGAGCAAAGGCTACTGGTTCCAGCATTTCTTATGAGGGCGATTACGTTATTGTCCGGGGCCTCCATGTCAGACTCAGCTGAAGCGATACTGAAGGTGGAGGTCAGTGACACGGGCCTGATTTAACTCAGGAGCAGAAAACAGACCAACTTAATATTGGGAGAAAGGTTACTTTCATGTTTCTCCAGGTTCCTAAACATCCAAAGCTCAAAGATGTCAAATATCCAGTTCAACATCCCTCATGGTGCCGATTGCTGGTTGTCAACAAGAGTGAGAGTCTTGATATAAAACGTGAAATACCACACAACAAATGCGTCGTGCTTGTAAAAACCTTTGAATGTGAGTGCAGTATAAAGGGAACTTACCAAAGACCAGAGCCAGACCGTGAGACGTCCCCACAACAATCACACCTGACATTGTCTACACACAGAAGCACACAATTCAGAATTAAAAGGCTCGAGAACATATTGATTAATAGTTAATTATCATACACTTGAATCTAAACATTTTTCTTTCTCTCTTCATTATTTTTCCTGTTAGAGTCTCATTTATTTGCACGAGACTGGGACTTAGCAGCTTTTGAAATGTGGAAATGCTGAAATTCCTTTTGCCATCAAAATCCAGTGTCACATGCTACCTGATATGAACAATTCTGTAGTTGTGATCAAAAAATATCAAAATTAAAGATCTCATTAATACTCACTATAGCAGTTGGGAGTCCGGCATCCACTTTGTCCTTAGGGTAAAAACATTTTATTGATTAGTATGCTGCGACAGTAAAAAACAAAGAAAAATTGTTTCTCCTGTCCTATTCATTTGTCCCATTTTATTTTGGGGAAATAATGTACCACAACAAAGGCTAAATACTTTTTTCAGATTTCAAGTCTGTGTGTGCTCTTGTATTTGCATTCTACTATCTAAGTGAGGACATTTTTCCTGGTCCTCATAACTTCAAAGGACTATTTGAGGGTAAAGAATGGTTTTAAGGTTGAGTTCAGACTTGAGTTTAGGTCAGGGTTATGGATGCTTCTATATGGTTGTAGGGAATGTGTTATGCCTATGAAAGTCCTCACAAAGATAGAATTAAGAGGATGTGTATGCATGTGTGTGTGTGCGCGTGTGTGTGTGTGTGTGCATTTTACAGCAGCAGAGATGATCTGTGCAGAGATGCCTTTTAGCAAGCTATGGCGCAGAACAGAGCCATGAAGTGTTGGTTTCATGTCCACTGTTCTCCTCCTCCTTCAACAGCAGCGACATAAAAAAAAAAAATGCATGGATTAATGTGTCACAGAATTTTTTTTATTCTTGCACTCAATCATTAGTGGAAAAAACATAGTAATGGTCAACTTGGATGGAATGTGAAAACAATTTAATACCAAATACACAAGAAAAGAAACAGTCAAAAAATAACCTGATTACACAGAATGCTGTAGGATATTAGCTACTGTATGTCGGATTTAGTTTAATCAAACAAATGAAGGCGTCATCTTGAAAGTGACACATTAGCTGGCTAATATATTAGCTGTATGTACTGTGGGTGCGTGTTTACCTTTTGTGGTGTACAGGATCTCCACTGTCCGAACTGGCCAGAGAGGAAGTGTCACAGGAGTGAGCATCCATGTTATCAGTGTTCAGCACACACGTGTCCTCCAGAACAAATGGCTCCTCTTCATCTTCCAGCTGCAGACACACAGAGCAACAAAACAGAACTCACCTTTCGTCATTACAGTATCTACCACTATAAAAACAACCTCCTGTTACTCCTTGTCTCGCTATATAGTATGTTTACATCATTTTGATAAATGTATCTATATATTGTAAACTATACAGCATCGTTGTCTAACTTTACCTCATTAAGAATACTCTCCAGTGTAGGAGGTGTGTCCACTTGGGGAATATCAAACTCTTTATCATCAATCTGTGAATTAATTTGGAGAAACACACACACACACGCGCGCACACACACACACACACACACACACACACACACACACACACACACACACACACAATGAGTAACAATGGTAAACCGGACTGGTGGCAAAGAAATATACATGTACAATCATTTTCAGTTACAAACTGTTTTGGGGATCAGGGGGTTGCCGGAGTCGCTCTATCTTTGGGAACATATTTACTCAAACATTCATGCCTATGGGCACTTTAAAAACTCAGCACATATCTTTGGACTGTGGAAGGAAAGTGGACGACCAAGACAAACCACAGGTAGCTACAAGGAGAAAACTCGAGAAGTCCGACAAACCTAAATAAATTTAATTAAACTGGATTTAACCAAGAATAGTTTTGTTTTGCAGCAACTTTACTATTCACTGCATCAAATCCCATTAACATTAATCCATTATAGTCATCACATGCTTGAACATCTCTTTCATTCTTCAGTAAGACCTCTACTTTTACTGCCTTTTAAACGTATTGCTGGTTTATAATCGTGTTGACGAGAGGAAGTGGCATCTGCCAGTGGCATATTTGTACTTTTGCTTACTGAAAATCGTTAAAACAAGAATAAAATCGTTGTCCGACATTAATTGATGATCAATTTCGGCGACTCTTAAGTCAATTAAAAGGAGCTATAGTAGCAACATCAGGCGATCACGTGATACGGGTTTGCGATTCTTTTAGTCATCCGTGGTGGTCACAGCATCCGGATGCACTAGACGGTTAAACCATTTTACTAATTTAAAAAAACCCAAAACACAACAAAAAAAATAACTGTGTCTTTCCCCCGGACACAAGACAAAATAAAAGATCAGGGTTTCAATTAGCCGCTCATTTGATAACGTTTGATAGATTGTTGACACTCCTGTTGCTGTTCATTTTCGCTCTTTAAAAGGTTAGAAACAGATCAATATGGTCAACAGTCTCTCACCGCGTCCACCTCCATCAAATTAAGCTGCGAGGAGGCAGACAGCAAGCTTCTGGCGTCTGGAGAATCTGACATTTCTGTGTGTTGATATGGACGAAAGCTCGCCCTTTCGCACAGGAAGCACATTACCGACGATTTCCGGTCTATTATTTTCACAATAGTAGTCATGTCCGTCGCTTTGTGAATGTGCTGTGGTAATTAATAAAGTGAAAGTAAAGAGATCCTCAATTAAAGGAGCTATTGTATAGGTTGGATCAGTAGGAGGAGCCTTTTGAAATGTAGGTGAATGTTGCAAATATTACATTACATTGGTACAGAGGTGACAGAGGAAGATACAGTTACATCATCCTACATACATTTAGATCCACTAGATATTTAGTAGGATTCTTCGTGTCTTGATGTAATATGACTGCATAAATTGTATTACATTTGTACAGTATTACAAATAATAATGAAACACTGCAGGAAAAGGAAAAATCACAATGGGGTCATTTGAAGCCTTCAATAGTTTCATGTTATAAAAACAACAGAAAATCTGACAAAAAAAAAGATATAGTTTAGACAAAACTTGGGAGTTGTTCTGGCCAGGATACCTTTAGAGTACTGCCGAGGTACCCTTAAGCAAGAGCCCACGTATGTGTTTTCCTGTACTAGTTTCATAATGAATACTGAAATCTGAATTTTACTAGCAAAGTGAGGATATTTTTGGGATGTATGGACATTTTTGGCTGGTCCTCGTAACAGACGTACCAACGCCGGTGTTTACAAACACCTCCTTGATCGACATTCAAGATGCATGTCTATTAATGAGCAGCAACACACGGCTTCCTAGCCATCATGAGAGGACAGCAATTACAAAATAGCAATTAAATCGTTTAAACATCTGAAAAGTTTCACAGAGGAACAATTCTTTTTTCGCTAAATGGGAAAAACCATTGAGAATTGCTGTCTGCTAGTGAAGACTTTAGACTTAAGATTTGATAGTTGACCAGTTGAATAGGAATGGAATCTTGACCTGTTCTGGAATATTTCCTTTATTTTCTCCTTTATCTATCTATCTATCTATCTATCTATCTATCTATCTATCTATCTATCTATCTATCTATCTATCTATCTATCTATCTATCTCACACACACTGTAGCTTTAAATATGCAATACTGTATACAATAGAATAGGTGCACAAATTATGTAAATATTTTTTTATTTAAAAAAAACTATATATTTTCTCTTTAGACTTACGTGTCTTTGTGCCAGCCATGGATGAAATTTTCGATATCCTTTCCTGGAATAAGTCAGCCAGACGAAGGCAGGCACAAGGCTACAGTGACACGTCTCCTTGCTCAGGAGTCATTAATGCACCCATACATGTTTGCACAACATTAAATACACTTGACATTAAGAACATTATTTTCTAAATGTCTTAAACACACATAGATTGATAGATATTTGTGTAAAAAAAATATATAGCTAGGATGGATTCACTCTGAAACTGGAAATAATGCACAGTTGGGAAAGAGTGAAACCTCAAATGGTAATGACACTCCACATTTTCCAAATCAATGATGTCACTTTAAATACTCATATTAATTCACTAAGCTTAGCCTAATGAGAAGGCTAATTCATTCATACGCCATATTTAACTCGAGATTAAGATTTTCCTTTCCTAGTTTTTATTTAAATTTGAACTGAAATGAATGAAACCAAACGAGTGCAGAGAGGAGCGAGTAAGGAAAGGAGACGAGGAGGCCACTCGACAGTGTTGGGTCGCGGCCCGCTGTATTCCTTCGAGTCTGTTCACCTCCATTCACACAGTAAATAAAAGCATGGAGGCTTTGACTCTCGGGATATAACGCCGTTCAGCGGGGGGTAAAGACACCGCCGCATGCGCTCTCCTTTACACCAAAACACTCGGGAAGGAAGCGAGACGGCGTCTAGCCTTTGCCCACTGTGACTCAACTCATTTTCGGGGGAAAGAGGACTGTTCTCGGAGACAAGAGCGGGGCAGCCCGCCGCGCTTAGCATGAAACGGGCGGCTGTAGTGGCCAGGCACAATGGCCTCGTCTCTCCGCTGGGGAACAACAACTCGGGGGCTTCCAGCATCGTCTCGCCGCCCCAGCAGAAAGCCAGTAGTATCACCGCCGCTGCGGACGGCGGCACCGGCGGGGAGATGGACGGCCTGTTGGATTTCTCCAAAGGCCCCGTCGTCAAAACGGAGCTGGTGTGCAAATGGATAGACCGAACTTCTTCGAGACAGAGGCTCGGGCGGACGGCGACATCCGTCTGCGACCAAACTTTCAGCTCCATGCCCGAGCTGGTGGACCACGTCACCACCGAACATGTCGCGGCGGGTCTCGACACCCTGAGTCACGTCTGCATGTGGGACGAGTGCATGCGCGGCGGGAAGGCGTTTAAAGCCAAATACAAACTCATCAACCACATTCGCGTGCACACCGGGGAGAAGCCGTTTTCGTGTGCGTTTCCCAACTGCGGCAAGATGTTTGCACGCTCCGAAAACCTCAAGATCCACACGCGCACGCACACGGGTAGGGGTGCTCATGTTTATGCGGCCACACACGGCGCCCCGTGATTCAGCCATTATAATCTGTAAATCCGCATCATCCACGGAGACAGCAGGCTCCCTGACGGAGAAGAAAGAGGTTAATAGAGATTGTTCCCAGTCAGATAGGAATCCCCTCCATGTTTATGGAGGCTCGGTTCCCTACCGATGCACATGTGCCCTTCGCTGCCACCTTGTTTCCTTAAGCATTCAATGCTCGGAGCCGCGGCTCTGGAGTCATACAAGGTGACAGGAAGCAACAGAAGCAGCTGGATTGTGAGGAAATAATGCACAGAACTGAGCAGAGAGAAAGTAGCAGGATGAGATCTACAGAACCATAAAAGAAGCAAAGATGCGGCAGATTAATAAGTCAAGTTAAGAGCTTGCCATCATTGAGACAGGTTGTAAAAATGTCTTCAACACTCTTGAGAGAGTTGGGGACTGAGAACTGGTTACAATACAAATAGAAAAAGAAATCTGTCAATCAAATCTCTTCTGAACTAAAATAATTTTTTATTCTTTTTTAAATCTAATGATGAAGTACCACTCTTGTATTTTCCTGACGAGAACACAGTAGATTAAATGATGGTGGGGTAAAAATGAAGGTTCTTCAAGACATCTATTTAAACTTATAGTTATACTCAAATACTCTTGTTTCAATGTTTTTGTTATTTTTCTCTAAACTAGAAATAGCAACTACCCTTTCCTGCCTATGTACTTAAAAACTACAAAGTTCCAAGAAAGCTTGTAGCAAGACCGATATGAAGTATAGACTGTTTCTCTGTCATCCCACTGATGGACACCCAAACCGATGTCCTGCAGTGGAAATGTGCTCAATCTAACGTGCACATCCACAATAAATGCATGACCGAAGCCGCAGTTTGTGGGGAAAATCTCTATTGGCTCTTGTAGGACAGCAACTGCCTTGAGTTCCTTGTCAAATGAGCAGAATAAGCCATATTCAATGAAGTGGTGCCTTTCTTCTTGTATGTATTCTCATTATTTCTGTGTCAAAGCAACGATCCAATCATACCAACAAGCAAATGTGAAGCGTTGAGGTCGGCAGATACCACACAATGGAGTCTGAAGTGCACAATTTCTGATCGAATTTCCTAAAACTCTTTAATATTTCCTATAGATAAACGCCACACCTACCTAGGACTCTACAAGTGAATGCTGTAACGGTGAAACTGTTGTCTGTGTTGCAGGTGAGAAGCCATTCCAGTGTGAGTTTTGTGAGCGACGATTTGCCAACAGCAGCGACAGGAAAAAGCATTCGCAGGTTCACACGGCATCCAAACCCTACGACTGCAAGGCCATGGGCTGTACCAAGTCCTACACCCACCCCAGCTCTCTGCGCAAGCACATGAAGGTTCACATCAAATCATCACCTACCTCTGAGCCCCAGGATCCATACGACACCATCCCACATCAACTCCAGCCATCTCATCAGGCCATCATTGAGCCCCTTGACCTTAAAATAAACCACCTCTCACCATCACTTGCCAACAAAAACACTCATTTACCTCTTCTGTCCAAACACTCGTTGGATATTAGCTCAGCCAGCGAAGTAGACCATAAGATGTTGCTGCGAAGTTCGTCCCCAGTGGCGATGCCTCTGGATCTGTCGTTATCGGGCCTGAAGAATCGACTGACTCAGAAGCAGCAGAGCGGCCGGAGCTCACGGAGGAGCCAACGTTCAGTAAATCCAGCCTTACCTCAGTTCTCTAACATTAAGGAGTGGTATGTCTGTACCAGGACTACAGCTCCACACTTTCCTCTACTCCATCCCGACCACATCAAGTCAGAACCTAGTGATGACGAGGAGTACGTGACGTAGAAACGAGGGGACGGCAGATATGGTCTTCGTGAGATGTCAGGCGCAGGCTAGAGAGATCAGGCTAGCGGATGCTCTTCAGAATCATAGTTGCTGTAATTTTCCAGAGCCAGCACTTCTATGGTTCATTGAGCCTTCCAAGACAATGCTGTGATCAGGTGGGAGGTTTCGCTCTGTCTGAAGTTGCAAACCGAGTTTGGACGTCACCATCTATGGACCGAAAACAATGGTTTACAAGTCAGGAGAACGGACTAGAGGAATTCAATCATTTTTATAGTTCTAAAACAAAATGTTTGGCATACAGCTGAAAGTTCTTGACTCAGTGTTTGCCATCTAACGTGAACTAATAAAGGGGATATATTTATACCAATGGACCAGGGAATGTTGGTGACTGCCCTAACTGTTGAAGAGCGGAACTTATTGTGACAAGCCTTTTAGAGACAGATTAGAGACCAGTTTGTCAACAAGGTGCAACCTTAAGCAATATCAAGGGCTAAATCTGCATTGCTACAAACTTTAGCATCACCCAGATTTGTAACAAGCACCGACACAGCAGGCACATAGGACAGAGGCGGATTAAAGGTCCAGTGTGCATGATTTGAGAGCTGAACTTCAGTATAATAATGAATGCTAATATCAAACACCTCGGGATGCTTTGCAAACCTTAGACAAGACAAGGAAGTGATGATTGGACTCATATTTATCGGTTAAATACCGTAGCTAAAAACTACATCAAATGTCTAAACTGGGAAATTCTACTTCATTTCAGTAGTTGAATTTCGGCAGCAGTGGTCCCCACCCCCAACACATTCTTTAAGCCCTACGTCGTTTCAGTCTGTCTTTGATTGGTTTTTTAGACCAATCGTTTGAGCTTTCTTTCCCTGCTTTGCATAAAAACAGATTTCTCAGTTTTCCCATTTGATATATAACCTTGAGCATTTTTCCTCCGAGTGGCAATTTTTAGCAGTTCTTTCAAATATCATGTTTTAATGTTGACGTTAGACAACAATCCAGGCTATTTCTAATGTGATGATCCACAGATGTTTAGCTGTTGTCACCAAATCCTACACATTGGACCTTTATAGCTTCAGCATGTTTTGACCTACTTGTTTCTTGAAGAGCAGAAACTGAAATATCGAACGAGAAAAACTCTTAATTTTACAGTAGGAAAGTTAGATGTTGTTCAATGATCCAGTAAGCACTTTGTTTCAAGGAAATTGAGGCCTTTCCTTATACAGCAGTAAATTTTAGGTTGAAATAATCCAAAGTGGAGGTCAACAGTGAAGCTGCACTTTGAAGGCAGTGGGAATGATCTGAAGTCTGCAAAACCTCATCACCTCAATGGACCTGTCAGTGAGGTCATTCTCTGGATTTGTTTACACTCCCGATTTGCAATTTTGTTCAGACCCCGAGGTTACTGAAATGTCTATGTATGCCATACTCATATTACTTTAACATAAAAAAATGTATATTAAAAGAAAACGTTGAGTATTTTTGCTTTGAAACAATGCAGCTATGAAAAAATCTGTGTAAACATTTGTTTCAAATGAATTTGACACAAACAAAAATGCTACGTTTGATTCTTCTTGAAAATGTCTGTTGAAGTGATTGAATCCAATATATACATTCATTATCCATTCACTCATTTCGCTGCATTTGAAACTGATGTAAAATTGAACCTGACTGAATGTTCTTGTTTAAATTATGGAAAGGTAATAAAAACTAAAATACATTATCATATACTGAAAATAACGTACGTAACCCCCCTACTTTGGGAGATAGGTGGATTGGTTATTTTCAAATTGTTCTTAAGCGTGAATGTAATTTTTGGCCCTGTGATGATTGATGGATGGATAGAAAATAAAAATACCCCATAAGACATTATTATACAAACATAGCCCCTATTAATAACAATAGCGTATTAATAGCAAACAAAACCAAAACAATATTTCTTATTTAGTTACTTAGGCTGGTTTTCTACAACGACCCAAAATGTTTATAAGTTGAAAAGTGGTAGTTTTCATTACAGGGCAAATTCAGTATAAAAACACAGGCACGCACGCACATGTCCAATTCCATTTCATGGGGTCTCTATTCATGATCATATAATAAAAATAGATTTTAATGATCTTAAAATGTCTGGACATTACATAAATATTTCAAGGGAATAAGTGCAGCTCCGTCAGACTATGTACACTACATATGGCTGAACTTACACCGAATACACACATGTATCTGGATATCTGTGCCTAGTGTTTTGTGATCATATTTAATAATAATAATCATAATTTGATTATCTAAACAAAACCTGGTAAAACACATTTTTTAATGCAGACAATCACAGTCATTAAATTGGAAAATAATTGTGTTTGAAATAGATATTTTAAACATAAAAAAAGCCTAGAGTCTAATGTCAAAAGTTCCTGACAGACACTATTAAGCCATGGGAACTTCATACTTTTCTCTTTTTTTCACCACATTCCAAGAATTGTTTGTCAACCTCTATTGTTCTATAAAGTTTTCTGCCCCGCCCCTTCTCTAAAAAACCCCGAGAAGACGCCTCCATTCCAGCCAATCAGGGCTTTATAAAGCGCTGACATCATCACGTCGGAAGAGCGTTTGTCGGTCACCGTCTTCAACATGGCGGCGCACAGGCTCTCTCCATCACTGAACAGGCTGCTGTTTGCTGTAAAGGTGAGCTACACGTTTGGGGGTTCTGCGGGAAGCGAGCTCGACACGTCAACAACGGTTTAGGTGTTGTTAGTTTGTCTGTCTTGTTGCTGTTGTCGCGTCAGCGACTCTAGTTTCCGACGCCGTCCGGGGCCAACTAACACCCGGAGTCCTGAACGCCACCCAATAAAAGTAGTTAAAACACGCCAGGTACTGAAAGACAGTCTGCAGAAGAAGTTGGTGAAAAGTATAAAACTAACTACTTGAAATGTAAATTGCCTTAGCCATGTCTTTAAACATTCTTTTTACAAATTGATGGTGTAAATATGCGTCTTTTTAACTTTCCCTACGACTTCTAGATTGTTGACAACGAAGCTGGTGTTTTCTGTTTGTGGACCCATGGTTGGCCTCACTTTCTCTGAATCCAGCCTCCGCACATTAACGTTGAAATTACTGTATGGTTTCTTTAGCTTGACTGTACACATACAATAAAAGATGTTTGACATGATTACCTTGAAAGGTCTCATACTTGTAATCAGATTTTTGTCCTGGAAGTCTTTGCACCTGTACATCACAGAAAGCAATATTACACTTTTATAAACTATGTGTGTAAGTTTAAGCAACATTGCCAAGAATATGTGCTGTCTCACTGGAAATCCTAATCCCCCTTGTTTGTCATTGAGTAAACTCATTTATCCTTTCTGATAAAGAATGACTTTCAAGTTTATGCAAACAGCTATGCTAAAAACCCACCTTTCATTATCAAGATAAAGGAAATAATCCCCTATCTGCTGTTAAGTCTGCATGATTCGTTATGTCTCAAGTGGCTTTAGTTCTAAGTTTAGTTTGACAAGCACCTTGTTGCATTAAGTTACTGCAGTAATGCAAAAATTTAAAATGACATGATGACAACCGTTCAGACTGATAACGTCACTGTTTTTCCCCCCAGTATGGTTCCCTCCAGCCCAGGTGCTGTACTGTAAACAGCAGCATTCTGTATTCCACCACCTCCACTGACACAGAAAAGGTATCAGCAACACACCATCTACTTGTTGACTGTAAAGCTTAATAATATTTAACCAGTAGCTCTTTGCACAGTCAAACTTCTTTGAATCAAACGCGTCAGTGATACTCTGGACTGATCTGTTCCTTGATCCCCTCAGACGTTTGATAAGATCCTCATCGCCAACAGAGGAGAGATTGCATGCAGGGTAAGGCTGGCTGACACCCACGGCTGCACGGCAGGTTACGTGGCTGCATCAGATTACTGATGACTCACTGCAGCTGGTCCCATCAGTCGCTTATTTCTTTTTTCTTTTTTTTTCTTTCCACTGATGATAAATCTTGTTTTCTTCTTTCACCAGGTCATCAAGACATGTAGGAAAATGGGTATCCAGTCTGTAGCTGTACACAGTGACGTGGATTCCAGTGCTGTGAGTGGGGAAAACTACACATACTGTTGAAAAACAAACGATACAATTACGACTTTAGTGTAAAATACTAAGAATCTACAACCAATGAGCTCTTAAATATTCACAGTAAATTTAGCACAAACATGGCACATTTGTTTTGGAATCTAGCCAAAATCCAATGGCAATAGTTTAGGTATTCTTTACTATTCATACTTTATAAACTTAGTTTTCTGTAAATGGCCACTCTAAGGAAAATAAAAAAAACAAACTAAACTAGAAATGACCCTAAACCTATTAAAGCCTTTAATTGCATTATTTGATTAAATCTGAGTTTGTAATTTGTGCTCAGGTTCATGTAAAGATGGCTGACGAAGCAGTGTGTGTGGGTCCTGCTCCCACCAACAAGAGCTACCTAAACATGGACGCCATCATGGATGCCATCCGGTTGACTGGCGCTCAAGCTGTGAGTATTGTTACGCGTTGGTGACAGATGTTAAACCGCTCTGTTCCATCAGCACCAGTTATTGATCAGTCTGGCTGATGCTATCTTTGTTTCTTTACAGGTTCATCCTGGTTATGGGTTTCTCTCTGAAAACAAAGTGTTTGCTAAGCGGCTGGTACGTATCAAGGAGACAGACACAAGCTAATCTCATTTTGACCCTATTAACATGAGTCTAATATTATACACAAGAACCTCTTCCTGACTTGATTTATTTGAACCCAAAGCAGTTTAACTCTTTTAGCCTTTTGCTATAATGTATTCTGTTAAACTGTATTAAAATGTAAAGAATGGAGTGGCAATATTTACTTAATCTGAGATCTTTAGAGTAGAGCAGAGGCTGGTTGTTGATTGCTTTCCTGTCTTTGACTCTGAAGCATTGGAAAAGCAATATAGCACTTGTATAATTGTTTTCTCATTAGGCAGCAGAGGGTGTGATGTTCATTGGCCCAGACACCCATGCTATCCATGCTATGGGGGATAAGATCGAGAGCAAGCTCATCGCTAAAGCTGCCAAGGTCAACACTATCCCAGGATTTGATGGAGTTGTGAAGGTACGGTCACGCTTGGAATCACTTTTAGATGATGAAAGGAAAATTTAAAACTGGATTTCTGATTATGGTTATGAGTGCTGACCCTCTGTCAGGGCCTCTATACAGAATAAAGCATCTTTACAATAATAGGAAGAGTTTTAAAAGACATTTTGGATGCATGTTGCTTACCTAAAACAAGTTTGCAGCAGCCTTGAACAGTTTGGCTAAAGCTTATTGATCATGAACCATTCTCTGTATCAGACTGCTGAAGACGCCGTGAAGATCGCTCAGGAAATTGGTGAGTTTTTGTTTCTCCACCTGCTCCTATGGCAGTCTTCATAATTCATATTTATTGGTTTTGGAAGCTATTTATTTAATTACCAATGTTAACAGCAGATGCCTGTATTGTTAAATGGCAGTATGTGCCCAATTGATCCATAGCTTAAGTTGATAAAATTAAAATCTCTTTCACTAAACGGGGTGTTGTAACACAGGTTAACCACTAGGCGCAGTCATCACCTACCTGAATGGGATATTTTCAAATACATTCTGAAATCTTCCCAGATGTCTTTAGTGTCATTTTTTTAAGGGGTCATAAATCTGGAGTGTTCATTTTTCTAAATGTGCTTCCTTCAGAATCCTGGAGCTTTGATATTACAGGGAACAAATTCACCTATTTGACTTCAAGGCAGACGAGACGCTCGTTACTATAATTGTGTTGTCTCATGTGCTCAGTCCAGGAAAATATATAATTTTATATATTTTGGAGGGTTTGAAACAAGTACAACTAAACTGTTGCTGAGGAATCATGTGGGTTTGATCTGTAATGTTTTGTCGGCAGGGTATCCTGTGATGATCAAAGCATCTGCAGGAGGGGGAGGAAAGGGGATGCGGATTGCCTGGAATGATGAGGAGACCAGGTATGTTATCCTTGGCTTGTACAGCATCTGTCGATGCGGCTTGTTGTGACTGTTATACTCAGCAGAGGAGCTCGTAGCACTGCTGCTCACACCAGATATAAAGTGCTTTCTGGAGAAAAAGCACATTTTTGGTTTCTATTGACACTTTATCCCCTTATACTTCCTGTTGCTCATTTTACATGTTCTGAGTCTGACTCTGTTACAGGGAAGGTTTCCGATTCTCATCCCAGGAAGCGGCATCCAGCTTTGGAGATGACAGGTTGCTGATCGAGAAGTACATAGACAATCCCAGACACATCGAGATACAGGTGCAACACACGTCTGCTGTTGACAAAATGCACACATGTTTATCGTGTAGATCCATCTGTGTAAACAGGAAACATTTATAGCGCGCTGAACCTTGGTTTGGGTTTTAGATCCATCTATCTCTGAATCTTTCATCCAAATCAGTTGTGCACGATCTTTTATCAAGATATTGAAGCACACAAACAGAAACATCATTTTGGGGTTTGTCTTGGCAGTTGCAAATGTACAAAGTGTTTGAAGATCTGCCCCAAGGTTTTTACTCTGTTGGGACGTCCCCCTAGTGGTCAGGAAGGGAACTGGGTCTTTTCTCCTGTCATTGCCCTGTTTATTATGGTCTGTATTGTGTCCTGTTCAGCTTCACTGAAGAAGTGTATTTTGCCCCCCCCCCCCCCCCCCCCCCCATGCACTTTGAGAAATCGAAATACAACATCGGTCAACCCTTGAGACTAACGTGACTGCTTCTGTCGTACTTGGGATGCTGCTTTAGTTACAGAGTTTCGCCTTTAGCTCAAACAGAGTAGAGTTATCAGTGTTGGACCTTTTTTGAGGAGAACACACTACTGAAGTTGGCTTCTGATTTGACAGTTAAGGGGAAAATAAATCCATGTTGAGTGACTGTTTCTCCACCAATCGTCTGGGTTTTTTTTTATTTTTTTTATTATTTTTTTTTTGTACCTCTTTTCGAAGTTACTCAATTTACAATTTTGTTCAGACCCCGATGTTACTGAAATGGCTGCCATACTCATTACTTTAACATAAATGTATATTAAAAGAACAGAGTATTTTTGCTTTGAAACAATGCAGCTATAATATCTGTAAACAGTGTTTCAAATGGATTTGAGACAAACAAATGCTACATTTGATCTTGAGAATGCCTGAAGTGACTGAATCCAATATACATTCATTATCCATTCACTCATTTCGCTTCATTTTGAACCTGACTGAATATTCTTGTTTAAATTATGGAAAGGTAATAAAAACTAAAATTATCATACTGAAAATAATGTATGTAACCCCTCCGTACATTGGAGGACTGGTTGGATTGGTTATTTTCAAATTGTTAAGCATAATGTAAAAGGAACATTTGTTTTTGGCGATAAGAGGCTGAAGTTGTATTTCAACTTTATTACCATTGTGACTCTCTCGAAGATCACGATGGAAAAATTAGGAGGTAAATATAAATGCTTCTAATGCTCTTCTTTTGTCTTAATTTCTTTCACTCTCACCAGATTCCTTTTGATCTTAATGGAATATTCTCATTAATTGGTTTTGATGGTTTTTGACATTTTGTTCTTGTGGATTTCAAAGGGGGTCCAACCTTTTTTAGGATAGTATTTACAGCAATCAGCATTCAGTTGTGAGCTCCATATACTGATCCAGTGAGGTCCATTTGTGTGCCCCCCCCCCCCCACAAACCCACTATTCTCTCCTCCACCACTGAGGCCATATTTTTCAAATGGACTTCAGTTTTGTGCCCTATCCTGATCCCAATGCCTGAGTTATTTTCTTTTATTCTCTTGTAGGTGCTGGCTGATAAACATGGCAATGCCCTGTGGCTGAATGAGAGGGAGTGCTCTATCCAGAGGAGGAACCAGAAGGTTGTGGAAGAGGCGCCCAGGTCCGTTAGAACCTTTTTAGTAATTGCATGTTTCAGTGAACCAGTGATCATCGAGCAGGTCTTATATTTAGCAGCATAGTAACGGCAATCCAAGTAAAGGATGATCAACAGTGGTAGAAAGTAATCTGATTTCTTTAAAGTGATGGGATGAGTATCACGAATTTAGGTGAAGATACAAACTGCTGGGGATATTCATGAACGGGGAGGTCGGATTAGAATTTTTGATTTGTAACATCTGCTTTGGAGTTAAAATCTGTCTCCAACAAAAGCAGGATGAACTTAAAATTACCATGTATCAAAACTTGGGCAGATTAACAAAGTTTGGATAAACACTTTAGATTTAGAACTTCTGTGTGTTTGACATGTATGTAAAACATTTGGCTCTGGTCTCTGCAGCACTTTCCTTGACCCAGTAACGCGACGGGCAATGGGAGAGCAGGCTGTACAACTGGCCAAAGCTGTCGAGTACTCCTCCGCTGGTACCGTGGAGTTTCTGGTGGATTCAAAGAAAAACTTCTACTTCCTGGAGATGAACACGCGTCTTCAGGTCAGCGCAGTGACTGTATATATCCACTAAGATGATAGCCACAGACGCCTGGTTGCAAATCTGTAGCAAATGTATGTAGGATTAATGTGGTGCCTGTTTATGGCTGTCGGCCCTTGCAGTACAGAGATGAGTCTTCCTGCTTCCTCTGACAGGTGGAACATCCAATAACTGAGTGTATTACTGGGCTGGACCTGGTGGAGCAGATGATCAGGGTGGCCAAAGGCTACAGGCTGAATCACAAGCAAGAAGATATCCCCATAAATGGCTGGGCCATCGAGAGCCGCGTCTATGCCGAGGTGTGCAAGGGCCATATTGTGAAATAGTATTAACAAAATTTAAGAACTGATTAACAAGTGTGATTAGAAGCCTTTACTAGATTGGCTATAGAGGTGTTTGCAATTAATCTGAATTATTTTAAATTTCATTCTATTAGACTTAAATTAGTGACACATTTCATTATGTGATTAAAGTTCCTATTGCAATTTACCCTTGACTAAAGCAGTGCAGTAAATATAAACGTCCAACAGGCACACTTTTAATGAGTAACAATAATTAGTCCCTAACGGGTCATTTGTGTGGCCAACAAGCAGCTAAAGTCTGATTTGTAAAACTTGTTATATTGACATTAAAACAGTTCCACGACAGGAAATTTAAGCTGAAAATGACAAAGCTGCTCTTAATTATGTTTGACTCAAATCTTAAGTTTTTCCCAGACGAACAATAACCCTCAAAAATGAGTTAAAAAAAAAAAAGTTTAAGTCTTTTCCGAAGTTTAACATAAGATTTTGTGGCGAACTGTCTCCTCCTGTTAGGATCCATACAAATCATTTGGTCTTCCTTCCATTGGACGTCTGTCTCAGTACCAGGAGCCGCTCAACCTCAGCAACGTGAGTCTGTCACATACTGCAGGGGCTCTGAATTCACTGTTAAAAAATGAAGGTAACACACAATTCTCATAACTGAGTTAATCACACTTCTGACTTCATGGCTAATTTGGGAATTTTCCTCCACCACTAGAGGGCGCATGAGGTGGTACATGGAGCTCCTCTGGGATGGCAGATTCATATGCAGCATAGAGGTTTATTGTCTCCCAGCACAGAGGGAGAGTGTGGAGCTGATGATGCTAGACTCCTGGAGGGCTGGGTTCTAATTGGGACCAGGAGGAATGCTACAGAGCTCTACAAAATTATACTTAAGACTCCATGAGTTGGGCATTTGCTCACAGCATCACATGTTGTTCAGAACTTTCTGCTGCCATATTGGTGTGGAGGGACCTGGTTCCATCTGGTGCACAACACCAGAAGTGTTTGGCTGCCATGGCTCAGCAGCTCCTGGATAACAAAGGCACCGATGGTCCACTTTGAGTTTGGGTGTGATTCTGCCTTCAGTCCAGAGTTCAGTGGGTTTCTGTGTTGCCCCCCCCCCTCTTCCCCTTAGTTGTTGAATTGTTGTCTTCAGACAGTCAAACTACAGTTTCATCTGGAATGTTTCCCTCCAGATCTGGGATGTGTGATTTAAGACATAATTTATTTATTTTTTGATCATTTTCAGACACCATTTGTGACTTTGTCTGTACAAATACAATCAGAATCTCCTTCCGCTCAGCCTGAACCCTGAATTCAAACCTTTCCCTGTCAGGTCCGTGTCGACAGCGGCATCCAGGAGGGAAGTGACATCAGCATCTACTATGACCCCATGATCTCCAAGGTCAGTGTTGTGGTGAATATACACAGGTTGGATGATTTCATGTCATAACGGATGCTCATAACACAACTTTTGCGCTTATCTTTGTTTTTTGTCTTTTATCTATAGTTGGTTACTTATGGCGCCACACGTGCTGAAGCTTTGGGCAAGATGGAAGCTGCTCTGGATAACTACGTCATCAGAGGTTTGCAAACTGATTTATTAAATGAACTGTAGGGTTTTATTTTTTATATTTTTTTTAACCATGTGACCACCTGTATAACTCCTGTCCTCCACACCAGGTGTGACCCACAACATTCCTCTCTTGCGTGAAATAATCACCCACCCTCGCTTCATCTCTGGGGACATCAGCACCAACTTCCTGCCAGAGGTTTACCCAGAAGGTTTCAAGGGTCATCAGCTTGACGTGACGGAACGCCGGGAGCTGCTGGCCTCAGCAGCCGCTCTCTACATCACCGCTCAGCTGCGCTCTCAGAAGGTCCTTGGTAACCTGAGGTGAGGGTGTCAGCAGAGGCCTTTTCTGCAGGAATGTCCATTCCAGTAAAATATCCAGTAAAAAGAAGTCTGTACTTGTGTTGCAGGGTGTCCTCTAGCCCAGTGGAATGGAACCAGTGGGAGCTGCATGCAGAGCTGGGGGAGGGAGGTCATTCTGTGGTGGTTACCAAGTCCCAGAATGTGTTTGTGGTGAGTGATAAACGTGCATCCTGGAATCGGTTCATCGTGCATCCTTGTTTTAACTGTGCTTGGCTGCAGCCCTGCGCTCTGAACTAAACGGATAGAGACGTCCTGACCTCATCACTCCTGTAATAAAAAGCAAATGACCCATTCATCAAGCTGGTTGGATGATTTTAGAAGCTCCAATGAAGCTAAAATCAGCCCCATGTTGATGTGTGATTTATATAATGTGGAATAGCTGTAAATATTCTGTACAGCATTAATACAAGTAGAACTTGACTACTTTCTACTTATAGGGCAGTATTTTAGTATTAAACATGCAGTAAATCTTTCTTTCCTTGATCTGAAAGTCAGTTGTGACTCCCAGATGCCACTATTGGACTGAAGTAGGATATTCAAGATGTACTTTATTCATCCCTGTTGGGAAATTGAATATCTTTACTTTTACTCAACTATTGCTTACGAGGATTCTTTGTAGCTCTCAACGTTCCTTTTTCTGTTTGTGAGCAGGTGGAAGTGGATGGAGAAAAGGTGGAGGTCAGCGGCCAGTGGAATTTGGCCTCCCCTCTGCTGCCAGTCACAATTAATGGCACAGAGAGAATACTACAGGTACCCCCAGATACAGAATACCTCAATCACTCCCCAAACAGGTCGAGGTCATGTAATGCTGTCACTCCCTTCATTTCAGTGTCTGTCCAGAGATGCTTCTGGAAGGATCCTCCTGCAGTACATGGGCACAACAGTAAGGCTGCACTTCTGGGTTATGACGTAATCGCACAGCCGCTGCTGTTGGGTCACGCTGAGCCGTTGGCTTATTTTAACATGCTTGAAGGGAACAGTTAAAGGATGGAGGCAGCAGCCTCTCTGCTCATAAAGAAAACACTTGCACACGATTATATTTGACAACATTGCACTGTGTTGAGGCTGGATCTTTAATGCTAATTATTCTAAAGTATTGGTGAAAAGTGTGGCAATATTTGTGTTCTAGATCGTTTCCCTGATCAGTGGCGTTTGGATGGCTTCCACTCCTGCTGCCCTTGTTTACATTTTATGGCTCTAATGTAGTTTCAGGTTCGTATTCTGTCCAAGTTGGCAGCAGAGTTAAACTCTTACATGCCGGAGAAGGTTTCTGAAGACACCAGCAGTATCCTGCGTTCGCCAATGCCGGGCACCGTGGTGGCCGTGTCCGTCAAGCCAGGGGACACGGTAGGTCTGATCCAAGACCAGTTATAGTCTTCCAAGGGCAACCAGGCCAAATCTTACGAACATGTGTTTGGTGTGGGTGTGTTAAGGTTGCAGAGGGTCAGGAGATCTGTGTGATTGAAGCCATGAAGATGCAGAACAGTCTGACAGCAGTCAAGCAAGCAAAGGTAAACATGTCTGTTCTAACCAAGGCGCTCAGGGAATTTAAAGTCCATGTTCTGAGAGGATTGCAACATAATTCAGTCCTCAGTAATGCTAGGTGGAAATATCTTTAAAACAGAATGCACACATGTTGTTACCAAAACATCCAATTGATGGATCACTTGTGTGTGTCCAGGTTAAGAATGTCCACTGTAAACCAGGGGAGACAGTGGGAGAGGGCGACCTGCTGGTGGAGCTGGAATAGAACACGCTGTCAAGGTGTGACCTCGGCACCAGGATTAGCCTTAATCTGTCTCCATCCTCACAGGAAGATCCACGCTGGCAAACTGACTGGATTCTTTTTTTCTTTTTTTTTGCCTCCGTGTGTTTATAAATGGCCCTTTAGTAAAGATTATTGTCTGGAGGGTGTCTCGCAACTGAGTTGTATCAGCTGTGTCTTCTCCACATGCCTGCCTCCGTTATGTTTCTCCATGCAGCCATCTGGGGATAAAACACTTTCCACTTTTTTTAAACCTGACTGTTCATGTTTTGGTTGAAAATAAATAACACTCTTCTCACTTTTGCCTAAATTGTACTTCAAAACATAAATCTACAATATATTCTGCAGAATCACAAGGACCTTGTGGGTTGCATGCTGCTTTAATTTCTATTTCACGAGTTGGTAATCTGACTTGTATTGACTGGCAATCTAACATCTAGTGTTAAGTCTCCCCAAAAGAGAAAAAAAATTGCTTTGACAAATTCAATTTATTATATAAATTAACAATGTTTTGGGGAAGGGGGGGGGGGGGAGAATGTGGTTTTTCACCTCAAATGGAAAACTTGCATTTCAAAAACTGATATTTGAACTTTCAAAAAAATTCCTGATGGCATTAAAAGTGCTGTTTTAAACTGAAATATAGAAAAGCTATCTTCAGTGGAGTTCTGAACATGGTGTCACCTCAACTATGTGTGTATGTGCTTCCTATACACTATAATCTACTATGACTAACACATTGGAGGAAATATTCAAATAAGTTTGTTTTTGAAAACTAGTCGATCCCTTTTAAATTCAGAAACTAATCCTGATCTACTGACTTGTATATAAATTTACTTGAATTACCACTAGAGGGCGCCCCACCACCACACGTTAAGCTGTTATAAATCTCCCCAGACGGGGACGCTGTTATCTGTTTATAATGTCCTGGGTAAAGTGACAGACTCGTGCTAAAACAAATATTCTTCTTACATTTATTTCCTGTGTTTGTCCAAAGTAGAAGCATGTAGAAGCAACCATCAGTGCTAAAATAAGATAAGGACATTGAGTTTTATAGTCACATTACAGCTCATTTTGATATCATATGCAGCATTAAATAATAAAACAAGATATAATTTAAACGCTTACTTTTAAAAACAACCGTGATTATTCGTGCGCCATTTAGATCCAAATTCTCATTTTGTTTCCGGACATGGCCAAATGAAGGTCAGGCCCCTACAACGTGGCGTAACAATAATAACCAGACTGAGCAAGATTTATCCAGCCTACACCTGATGGTGTCTGCTCATGACTTCACACGTGTGTAGCAATACATTCCAGCAGTGGTCGAGGACCAGAGGCACATACAAACTCACACCCTCTCAATTAAAAATGGGCACATTCTTCCGAGTGCATTTTTTTTAATCATTACAGATTTATGTAAACTTTGAGTTGAGCGCTCGTCTGAAAATGCACTTCACAAGGCCAAATTTAGTTGATTGCTAAATGCCTGGAATTACTATGGCGTCACAACCCGTAACTACACTTTTAACAGTCCACACAAACTTACAGGTTTGACAGGTTAGAACTTAACCTATAGATAAACCTATAGCTTTTGCATGCATGAGTCCCACATGCAGCGTCTGATGCTAAACTTTAGCAACTGATTTATTCTTAGAAAGTGGGCTCACGTATCTAGAAGTGTGTTTTCTTTTCCCCAGATGGAAGCGATTGAATGTGTGCATGCGTGCGTGTGTGGGCATGCGCGCGCGTGTGAATGCCATTGAATGAACACATAGATAATAGGCTTTGAAACAACGTTTGTTAATGACAGAGCCTCGGATATAGGCCAACCGACTGAAGTGTCAGGCTGATCCAAGGACACGAACAGTGCACAAGAACATGCACGAAGCGCAGAATGTAAAACTATATGCTTGAGTAACTGTTGTGCAGCTGGATTGATAATTACTTTGCAATTCCACTTGCCAATCCCGATGCCCATTGCCCGGCTTCAAATTTAGCTTGCTCATTAGAAAGACATCCACAGAGAAGAGTCAAGGCAGTGTTGCTGGGTAGAGCCTCAAACGCCCTTCGAAAATCCTCCCTGAATGACTTTCCTGGGTTGTGTACT
This sequence comes from Takifugu rubripes, assembly GCF_901000725.2. Classification (NCBI taxonomy): domain Eukaryota; kingdom Metazoa; phylum Chordata; class Actinopteri; order Tetraodontiformes; family Tetraodontidae; genus Takifugu; species Takifugu rubripes. The sequence goes on along the minus strand of NC_042288.1, from coordinate 2,361,976 downwards.
GTCTCTACTACACACCAAAGCCAGTATTTTTCCATCAAGTAGCGCGCTGGGTCACGTGACCACGTTGGAGGAAAAAACGCTGTCATGTTTGCATCCTCAATTGACAGCGGCGCGCGCTAAATGCGGCGCGCGGTCAGCCACACAAAGACTATAAGGAGGCGATTCGCGACCCCACCTGCGTCGGACGGCAGAAATTTAAAAAACCGACCGACCACATTGTCACTTTTTTGTCCATTCGAGGAAACAATTTCTCCTCCAGGTCGTTTGTCTAACCCCCGTGCGCTCATAATCGTGTAACCACTCCCACTCGTGGCTGGTGGAAAATTACCAGCATAGAAGCAACAGGCGAACCAACGTTGCCTGCGTTGTATTGTATCATTCAACCAGACAGCGTAACTTTCCAAGTCGACCTTTGTGTTTCCTACATGTACGATTCTTTAAAAAAAAAAAAGTGCCAAGCTCGCGGTGTGAGTGATAAAGTCACTCAGCGGCTTCAATCGATCGCCTCGAGGAATACGCACGTGCAAAAAATCCTATCGTGTGTGTGCGAATAAACGTTATGCTCACTTTTGCCACGTTGGAACGGGTAAATTATGATGGCTTACTTGCTAGACATAGTATAATAAACCGGACTCGTGCACAAATCCATTCTGCACGGGAGTCTGCCCTCTTTTTCTCTACGGGCGGAGTGGTCGCGTGGGCGCTTGGGCGAATTGAACTTGATTGACGTCCGCTGCAGCCAATAAGAGGCCAACTAGGAAGTCCCCGTCGAGACGCTGGCCAATTAGCACACAGCTTGGGCGTAACTCCAATCCAAACTTTACGCGGCGCCATCGGCTGAAAACTAAACCGAGATGGAATCTCCCAGTCTGAACCGGTTTCAACCGGTTGCGAGTTACTTGCTAGAGAGAGGAGAGGCGGCGCAGGCACCCAACCTCTACACCGCCCGCTAGAAAACAGTAATAGTAACGATTTGATTTCTGAAACGGGCTATATTTCTTTTCGTAACATGCACGGGAGTGACATAGTGTCAGGTTTTCCGTGATTGTTGTTTTGGAAACCACATCGGAGGTTCTTCACATCCAGGCAGTACTCGCGGCTGGAGCTGAAGATAGTCACCGCTACACAAAAAGGAAATTTTCTAAGCAGCTAAAGTTATTGTAATTTTATTTAATTTTCTTTGGCAAACGCCGCTCTTTTCTCGAAGAGGTCCGGACTTTAGGTAGGTAACTGGGATTTAAGTATAACTAGACCACGTCGTAATTAATGTCTCTCGATTTAACACACCCAAGGAGTGGTGATATTATAGTAATACACCCATGTGCTGCCGCTCGGTCTAATTAGCATGTGTTTTGCACATTAAACCACGCATCAGTAGTTATTCAAGTTGTAAGGGCATCAAACAGATATAGCCTTCAGCTGCCTGCTGGCTAGTCCCTACTTTTGCAGGGATTAGTTGGTTGAAGCGAACCTGCCTTAACTTTAACCAAACGTGCAACGGTACAGTTACAAGCCGCACCGATTATCCATTGACTAAACGCATTTATCCCCAATCGTGTCTCCTCCCGTACATCCCTGGCGAGCGTGATGCGAACGGATGTCCGACTGCTGTTGCTATCTACTCCGGCAACGACAACTTTATCTGTCATGGGCTTCGTATAAACCTTTACTAATGTCGGGGCGGTTCGGTGGACTGTAGATTCGGTGTTAAACTTTCCGAATGAATGTATGTGCATGTTCCGTCCTTGGTGGGAGTGGCTGCAGCCCGCATCAGAGGACCACATGTGAGCTGTGTGTGCGTCACAATGCTAACGTCGGGCTAGCGGATAAGCCTGGCTCGCCGTTTAGTTTTCCGATTGTGTCGCGCCAGTTCGGGAGCGCGTAGTCGCGATCGGGCAAGGCCACAGATAAATCTCAGCTGCCAATTATGTTGCAGGACCTGTCCGCCATCGATTTTAAATCTCGGCTGCCGGTGCTGTTTTAGCGCGTTTCTGGGCTGTATTTCTCGGAGATGTAAACACTGTGACGTCACCCTCATGTGCCACACGTGGTTTGCTTTAAGCACGTTTATATGGTGATCTATAGGCCCAAACAACGGGAGAGATGATGGGGATTATGATGATGGGGGTCGGTATACGGCGAGGAGTCCCAGCAGAATGCAGTTCATCCACTACACACTCAAAATAAGTGTTTAAATTAATGGCAAACTCATTTCAAGCTGCGTTTAACTCATAAAAATAAGTGAATGGACAGATTTTACATCACCTGTATGTTGGCAGTCACTGGGATGTTGAGTGAGTCCCAGCTACGATAAAGAATTTAATAATACCAGCATGTTAATTTGTGAATCCTGTCATACATAGTTAATCCCATTTCTAAATTCTATTGAGTTTGCTAATTTTCTCTGTTCCTGTTAACTGTTCACCACTAATTGGAACATTATTTGGCTGCAAAATGTCATATTTCTCCGGTTCATTTTAAACTTATGGAATGGGGAGGCTAACAGATATGATTTAGGAAATCACAGATGTTTACCTCCACCAAGAGGCTGTCAGCTGCTGTTTGTTTGTCTTTAAATAGAAAAATAGGGACCTTTTGATCTAAAGCAGCCTACTACGTTATATATCCTTGTATTGCTGATATATATATATTATATATTCTGGGTACTGTACTATGGGTGTAAGTCACAGTATGTGGGGAAATGACCTGTTTGATGGAGGTCTGCGCTCTTTGGGTGCTTTTTATTTTAGTTTGAAATATTTTGCCTTGCGTTCCCCAACTTGTAAACTGTCCACTTTCACCCCTAATGTCATTTTATTCGCAGCTTTTTTGTTATTGCATTAACCTTTTTAATGCTCATCCTTTTCTTATTCTTAACCTTCCCAGTATTCCCGTCTGCAGGGTTACCAGCACCGTCTATCGTAGTAGAATAATGCTTATTTCAACCAGTAATGTCCATACAAATCCTAAACATAATTACCTCTGCCGAGGAGGTTATGTGGCAGCTGGCGCTCATTCATCGTGTTGGTGCTTAGTGAACTTCTAATAGTAACCCTTTACCTTATAACTATTTTTTTTTTTCTGAAAAATATATCAAAGGTAGGTGCTGTCACAGTAATATTGGTTTTACAATTGCACCCCCTACAATGACCGTTTTCTGGTGAGTCTACAGGGGGGGTTTGTTCAGGGGCTGGTCAGCTGTTTGGAATTGTTTCTGAACACACGGTTCACATGACTTGGCCCGTTGAATGTGTTTGGTGCACTCAGAACTGCATCCTGTACTGTTCTTGTTGCAGATCTCTATGCCAGCAATTATGACAATGTTAGCCGACCATGCAGCACAGCAGCTGCTGGACTTCAACCAGAAACTGGATATCAACCTGCTCGATAATGTTGTGAACTGTCTGTACCATGGAGTCGGACCACAGGTGGGTTAAGAGCCATAGGCTGATGCTTTATGTGCTGTATGTGTCTTTGATTTGTTTTTGATTTTCCTTTGTCTGATTAAAGAACCAGATGATATATCTTTACTTTTATTTTCTTCAACACAAGGAAACCTGTCGGTATCTTTTGTGCTCAGATGAATCCTTTGACTTCATGTTGTCTATACATCATGGCGGCGGGCTATCAATGTTTAATGGAAAATCCTTCTTACCGTGTTACAGCAAAGAATGGCGCAAGAAGTGCTGACACACTTAAAAGAACATCCAGATGCCTGGACAAGAGTGGACACCATCCTTGAGTTCTCTCAGAACATGAACACCAAAGTAAGAAACCTATATTCTGCACACGGCCCAGTTTGGTGGATCTCTGTATTCCACTGTGGGACATGGTGCAGTAGCACACAGTATATGATGCTCCATCAATTATCATACGCAGAACCCAATGATAGATTAACTGCAGGTGAATGTAGTTCAGAGTGTGTTGTATTTGGGGCTGGAAGGTATGAAGTATGAGCACAGCAGTGGCTGTTAGAAGTCTCTAGGGCTTTTTAAAATGGAAGAAAAGCACCTGCCAAAGCAAGTAGGTTTGATTTCTGACAGTTTGACTCTTTTTTTTGTGATGGAGGGAACCTGAGATGTGTTGGGGATATTTGATGTCGATTAGCTTTCACTTCTATTGCCATCGTGACATAATCGTGTTATCGAGATGAAGTGAAGACTCGGGATCTGAACAACATTATCTACATATACCATTTGTTACAGCAATTGTCTTGCAAGATTAATCATAAAGTGCATTTGCATTTGTGCAACAAAACCAAGTTTGTTTACATAAAATACAGCAGGATTCCTTAGCTTGAATAAAAAACACCTCAAAAGTTGGAGTGACACCCCAGATGGCTCGGGTTTGAGTCGGTTCATGGGAGCATCCAGACGGCCATCTAGCCTATGTGATCTGCACATATCTTATATTTTGCTGTCCTGGGTGCAAAAGCATCCCAACAGAGTTGTCTACAGTCTGGTATGTGTGGTAGCAACCGGTAGGAACCTAGCAAACCATGGCAAAGGGTTTTTGGAGCATTGAGGAGACCGCCACGAAACACAATCAGAATATACACACAGTACGCCAACTTCTGATGTGTAAGCTTTTGATTAGCTGTGGCTGCTACCTCACTAGCTAACTTCTTTATGGGCTGTTGTGGGGGCGTGTAAAAGGTGTGGCTCAACAACAAAGTGAAACTGCAAATCGCCACCTAACGGGGGAAGGGGGGGCTTGATTCCACCCATAATCTGGCTACTGCCAACTTTCACAATGTTTCTGGAATCTACTGTCAGAAATGTAAACATTGTTACTTGTAAGATACAAGAATATGAATTGGAAAAGATGATGATGATGATGATGATAGTCCATTCATTGCTGTGTTGAGTCACCCTTAAAAATTCTAAATGGTTGTTCCACTGTTTTTCTCATAATTGACCAAAAATAGTTTGGTACATGTGCAATTATCTTGATTTACTAAAAGTAAATAAAACTAAAAGTAAATAACACAGTTGAAAATCCAAAGGTGCCATCTTGCCTAGGCAAAGAATGGTTGCACCTGCATGTCCAGACCTTATCTATGTGTTTTGGTTGTAGCTCATTATCAGTGTCAGCATTGTTCTATGAAACCAACCGTTGTGCCTATTTTCAGGCCACAGTATAAGTGATAAATTGAAACCAAGGTGATCTCGCAGCCTGCAGATGGAACGGAAAAGAGAAGGACGAAAGGAGCATCTCAATCATGGTGTCCAACATGGTGGAAATGGCTTTCTAGGACTTTCCAATGATGTGACAATGGGCACACACTGAGACAGGTCCTCAAATGGTCCTTGACAGTGTAGATGATATTGATCCACAACATATAATGGTGCAACCAGGGAGTTATAAAAGGCAAAACTAAAGATGGAAAGACTGACAAACAGGCAACCACCAAAGGCAGCTATATTAGAGGCCCAGCAAGACATGTCTGTGCGAAAAATCAGCATTTACTAATGCACAGGGACTGCAGACTGGTGCCCAGATAGCTATCTCCTAACATGCTTCAACATGTAAGCATTTAGCTCCATACCACTGTTCACATTGGTCCAATTTCTGCAAAAATGTATTAAGATGTACTTTATTCATCCCCGTGGGGAAATTGAAATTAGAGAAGAGGCCCTTCTCTGAGAGCATACATGCATTGAAGCAGTTGGTTATTTTATTTCCAATTGTCTTTGGTGGAACGTGTTAGCGAAACAAATGTTCTTTCTACAGGTGACAACGGACTCCACCTTAACTCCATAGTGATAATGACATGATTACACTGCCTCCACAGCTTCCTTAAAGAACCCGAGATATGGTTTAAATGTGCACTTTACAGCACGGAACATTTGGCTCAATTTTTTGATCACTACAGCTATTGAAAGAAAAATGTCCTGAATTGATTGATAATGATATTAATCATTATGTTTATGACCTGTAATAGGAAGAAAAGTGGTGTGTCATCCTGTGCATCATGACACAGCTAGGCTTTGACGGCAGGCCTCCACAAGGTCTACCCTTTTTAAATTTCTTTTGACTGAATTCTGTTTCTATTACATCACTGTCATTGAGCAGAGGGAGGTTGGAAGCTGCAGTCAGTAGAGTCCATCAGACAGGCCTTTTGTCTGTCTTCATTTCACCTGTAGGGATCATGGCTCTGGTCAGTGTGCAGGACTGGCTTTAAAATGGGATCTTCTTAGGTGAATGCAGAATGTTGCATTCATTAATTCAATTGGTGATTAAGTGTGGATGTTGTAGATTAATCAGAAATTTGAACAGCTCCTTCTCTGTAACTCTTCATAGTCATTCTATTCAAATTATCAATCCAATTAACATCAAATGCAAAAGCCTACCAATTAATTTAGTAAATCATTGCAAATGCAAGCTTCCCTCAGAAGCAACTAGTCCCTCACGCGTGCACGTGCATCACACGTGCATCACTCTTCGAGCAACGCAGTATGTTTTTGTTGTTTGTTTTTTTTAAATCACGGCTTCTACAAAAATTTCAGTTGTAGTTCTGAATTTAGATCCCTACAGCTGAAACTAACAGTTGAAGTTATGTCGGATCAAAAGTATTTCTGCTTCTTGAAGGACCTGTATTTACTCTTTAAGAAACCTTTAATGAATGCAGCGCACAAGCTGTAGATGGTCTTGCTGTTCCTTTGACGCACCATTTTGAGGCAAGCCCTAGTTTTGGCTCTAATTTTCTGATGTCGGATAAATTCAGTTGTCTGATTTAGGGTTCTCTAGGGCTTTGCATTTTATTTCTCTCTTCTGGCTTTGCTCTGTTTGGAGTGTCAACATTTATTTAAAAAAACACAAGTAATCACACCACTGAATGACAATAGAAGCAAAAGTTAGAATTCAACAGCATCGTAACACTGGCCTGTGCCCCTGGTTTCACTTACCGGTACTAATTAGCGGAATGAGAATATATAGAATGGTATTCTATATATAGAAAGTCCTCTTTTATTAACCCATGTGAGCCTTCCCAGGCTCCTTCTATCTTGGATGAATTGCAGCAATGGAGCATTTACCAAAATATCTCTGTGGCCTCAGAATTTCATGTTTATTTTATCCTCTTCACCAGAAGTGAAAGATGCTTCTGAACACTCTGGACTTGTTCTACAGTTTGCAGCTTTACAGATTTTCTGCGCCGATCACCTGACAGAGCAACGCTTTGCGGTCATGAGGGCCCAGTTCAGTATTGGGTGGTTTAATGCTGGGGTTGAATGGTCTATCACAGCATTGACATCACATCTGATCGCCCCCGTTGTGCAGCGGGAGCAAAAGGAGTTAAAGGATGTTGTATTTGTGGTGTTTTTTTTCTTCTTCTTTCTTTTGCGGTGCTATTGGGGAAACAGCAGGACCTCTGCAGTTTTTAGCTTATTGCTGCTCTTAGAGATTCAGCAAAGAAATATCTCCTCAAATTATCCCCAATTTAAATGAACCAACTGATTATTGTCATGTTTCTGCATATTAATATACCTCATTGTTTGTCGTTGAGTACTTGTAATAACCGTATATTATTAATATGTGTTTCTCTTTGCATATTACAGTACTATGCGCTTCAGATTCTGGAAACAGTTATCAAAACAAGATGGAAAATCCTTCCTCGGAATCAGTGTGAAGGTAATGTCTACTCCTGTGCCTACAATTCCCCAGATCTTAAAATGTTGACAGTTTTGCTTTTCCAAATCTCGTTTAATACAATTGCCACACTGAAGAGAGTTTCTCTCCTAAGTGTGCAGGTTAGTTTTTGCTTGAACATCTTGCACTCCGCACTGCGGCAGCTGTTTTATAGAGGAAATTACAGCCCCTGTTTTGCATTGTGAAGAGCGCATTAAAAATGAGAGAAATTCAGGTCATGTTATAGTCTTCAAATGCATAATTTGAAATATTCGTTGGTTCTCGACCTTATTTACTCTGCCAGTCTCGTCCAGTAATTGTTTCCTCGCAGCTTGAGCCATCTTTTGTAATTAATGCATGCATATGCAATATTACCTGTTCGTAGTTTATCGGCCATGGTGGAAAATGGGCAGAAAACTGACATCACAATAAACTGTAAAGGCCCTGTGTACTCTAGAAATATTCTAAATTCCCTGAATTAGTGCGATATTGATTAACAGCATACGGGCATGTGACGATTACCCGTATAACGATAAACCACAAGAGAATTTGCGAAAAATAATGCTGCCATTTCAGAATTGAATAATAATTATGGTTTCACTTTGGAAAACCTCATGTTGATACTGCCTATTTCTGCCGATCCAGTATCGGATTGGCTGATATTTCGCATTCATAAAATTTGCATCATCAGACGTAACGTCTCAATTCTGACCAGCGGTGTCACTGTCGCTTTAAGATTTTTCCAGATTCTTCCATGGCACAGAGTGCAGATGGCTTTTGTTTTCTTTTCTTTCAAAGATGTTCCACCGTTTGTCGCACTCTTGCTAGTCCAGCCAATGATTCAGGTTTAAAAAAACTTTATCAGTCACATATTGGCAGACTCACAAAATAAACGCCACAAAAACATGAAACACACATTCAAATCAATGAGACATGATTGTTTTTGCTTTAAACAAAGCAAAACAGATTTGTCTATTTGGTATAAATTTGTTTTTGGTTTATGTCTTTGATGCCTTTATGATTTGAGCTCTGTCACTGTGATGTACAATAAAGTTTTTGGAATCTCGAATAAGTCGGGTACAAACAAACGTAAAAGCATTTTAATTCCATTAATTTACAGTCGGTTAAGTTGTTGCGCCTGTTATTTCTGTTGTGAGTTATTTTGGTTGTCCAGATTGTGCTCTGAACTTGTAGCTGGCCAGTATTGATAGCCCTCTAGAGGTCATTGGTGTTTAGGATATTCGTTTCCAATGTCAGTTTGGGGGGAACAAATGGCAAAAAGGCTCAAGAATATTTGATATTAGAAAAACAAGTTATTTAAATAGACATATTGCTCCCTCACGTGATCGGTAATCAGTTTATTTATTAATTTATTTATTTTCACTAATCGGTCCCAAAACTCCTGGTTCGTGTTAAGCCTAAGCAACTCCCCCTGGGACGCAGGACAATGTCTGAAGTCTAGTTGGGTTTCTAAAGGATGCTGAGGGGAGTCTAATTAAAGATCTTCAACCACATTTGAACTTGGTTCAGTGTGTATAAAGTAGTTTTTTTGAACATTTTGAGCACATTTCGGCCAAACGGTTATAATAATGATAACTGTGATCATTGTGGCCACATTGTGATATGAAATTTTCATCTCTAGTAGAGTAACAATGTTAGCAACAGGCTATTCCTCCGATCAGAACTGTTACCACAAGTTGCCAATGTTCAGACATTCTTACATGCAGAGGTTTTGTTTTATTTGTTGCAAAGGGGAGAGTTTCTGTCTCCACAACTGAGCAACATGTAATAAATGAATCCAGATTAATCAGTAAAAGCAACTGATTGGCAAACTAAACCTTCAGTGTCTGAAGCTAAAGTATAGGTTTGAAAAACTGAAAATCACTGAATTCACTATTTGTTTGGATTTGACTCAATTTGTTCTATATCCCTCTATTCTTTAATTTTGCTTAAAATAATCTTTCATTGAGCTGAGACTTCCCTCACTTCTGACCGTAGATGCCTGATTTTTGTTGACGTGGCAGTCCCAGTGCAGGGCGACTGGCAAGTACGTTTCTTCCCCTTTGTGTCAGAGTATTGCGTTTTTGGCTACCCTCACTGCAAACAAGCACATTTAAAAAAAGTTATCAACCACTAGAAACAAACGTCATTGAGTATGAAAGCACTTCTAATAGATCCCTGCTCAAGTTGTCACTAAGAACAGTCTAAAAAAACAGCTGGGTAGTGTACCTTCTACTGAACTCATCAACATTTGGCCCCTCTGAATTTCAGCGGCAAGCATTGCAAGATGTCAGGGATTGCAGGCACTGCTAGGTTTAGCTGTGAAACATGTCATGGCATGAAGCTTTTACATTATTATGGGTGCGTGCTAATAGTTTTTCTTACATCTGTTTGATTACAAGGTATAAAAAAGTATGTTGTTGGTCTAATCATCAAGACTTCTTCAGATGCCTCAAATATGGAAGTAAGTAAACCTTTTTAAATCCTTTAAAAATCCTTTAAATCCTATCCAAGCACTGTGTTGTTTTATTAAAATGTTTTGTTTAATTTTTTATGGTTTGATTAAATTACATAATGTACACCTACATCAATAAGTATCCTGATAATGGCAGAAGTATTATTTGAATGAATGTAATAAGTTTTGTAGCACTTGCACTACCTGTTGTGTGTGTGTGTGTGTGTGTGTGTGTGTCTGTGTGTGTGTGAGGGAGGGAGGGAGGGAGGGAGGGAGGTTAGTGGAGCCAAACATGGGATTAATTAAACAAACCCAGAACAACCGGATGGCCCACTCAATAAATTTAGGTGAAACAGAAATGAGGGAAACACGAGCAAATTTTAGTGCCCCCAAAAAGAGCCAAAATTGATCAGGCACATTTTCAAAACATGAATCCACTTTAATCCTTTAATTAATCTGCTTTCAACGACGTCTTGTAATTTGGTTTGATTTGTTTCTTATGCAGAAAGAAAAGGTCTACATTGGAAAGCTGAACATGATCCTTGTACAGGTAACTGATGACAACCCAACACTTTTGCCACCAAATACACTGAAATTGCCTCAAAATTGTACAGTATACACAAATATAAATTATACATTTTCTTTAGCATTTAAGTTCAATTAGATGCAAAAAAATCATTTGTGTACAAAGAAATTAATATGATCGAGCTCCTCTGGTGTTATACATATGGGCTTGATATTTTTATTTCATGAACTGACGTACAAAAGTTTTGAATTTACATTACAACTGGTTATTAATATTCAAGTCTCAGGGAAAAGGGCATCATATGGTTACAGTTTAAATAGCGTAACATCAACAGGTACGGCTTCAGAATAGTGAGTTAAGTTATTCAGGAAGATATCAGGTGCATCAACACTCTGGGTTTTTACTCTTGCGTAAAACTGAATAAATGAAAGAGGCCTGGAGAGGACGACTCGCTAAATGACTTGGCAGTGATGCCGGCAAAAATAGGTGACTGCTTTTCTTCTTTTTCTTAATATTATTTTGGCTTTTAGGGTCTGCAGAGCTCTATATCCTCTGCTTGTTCCCAGGAGACTGTTTACATTTCTGTTTCTTTTTTACTTGTCATATTTGTAGTACAGTGCTTGTTGTAGAGGTGACCGCTTCCATTCTTCTTCTTGTAATCCAAAAGTAAAAAAGAGAAATACAGCAAACATTTCTTCATTGCAGATTATTTATTCCCCCCCAAATGATTATTTTGATGTAGTCTGTCCTATTGAGAAATCATGTGAAGCTAATTTTTTCCTGCAGATCCTGAAACAGGAGTGGCCCAAACACTGGCCCACCTTCATCAGTGATATAGTAGGTGCCAGTCGGACCAGTGAGAGCCTCTGTCAGAACAACATGGCAATCCTCAAGCTGCTCAGCGAGGAAGTGTTTGACTTCTCCAGTGGCCAAATGACTCAAGTCAAGGCCAAACACCTTAAAGACAGGTCAGACTGAAGCGCCTACAGCAACAGTTAGTTGATGAATATGTGATAGAATGATATTGCAAAACTTTTATTATGGTATGGTTATTATGGTTTACTAACCACACCATATTTCCTGCAAAAGTGGTGGTTTGTAATTGTTTTGTTTGACATTTAGAAATAATCACCATCCAAAGTGATTTTAACATTTTTATTCAGCTTAGGTGATGGCTGTGATTGATTCGTAAGTGTGGTTTAGTCATAAATGAAGGATGACGTCGACAACGATTGACTCATTTTGAGTTGTGCTCCTCTTTTTCTTTCAGCATGTGCAACGAGTTCTCCCAGATATTTCAGCTGTGTCAGTTTGTTATGGTATGTAATGCACCACGTTTATCGTTCTTGTGCAGTATGGTCTGTTCCGCTGCAACAGGCGTCCTGAAGCCATCTCTTGTCTAATCGTTCACCTTAGGAAAACTCCCAGAATGCACCTCTGGTCCATGCCACTCTGGAGACCCTGCTTCGCTTTCTCAACTGGATTCCTCTGGGATACATCTTTGAAACCAAACTGATCAGCACTCTGGTGTATAAGGTGTGAATATATTATACTTTGACTTCCGGCTCTTTTGACACGTTCAACACAACTAATCCGCTTTCGAGTATTTATAGTCAGTAGGCAGGATTAAAGTGGGCCGGACCACCTTCTGCAGATGCCCTTATGACAGAGTCAACGATTAAGACTATATAATCTAATTATATTTAGCAAGTACAGACAGCCTGAGTACACAATCTTCATTCCAAATGCCAAACATGTGGTTTATACTCAGCAGCAGGAGACCGAAGACACAGGAATTATCGGCATTGGCTCGCGTGTCACCACATGTTTAACTTGGGTCTGAACTGTCAGCCAAATTAGTGATTAAATGGGTTTGTCTGTTTTCAGTTTTTGAATGTGCCAATGTTTCGCAATGTGACACTGAAGTGCCTGACAGAGATTGCCGGTGTGAGCGTAAGCCAGTATGAGGAGCAGTTTGTTACACTTTTCACTCTGACCATGTGTCAGCTTAAACAGGTGAGTTAAATAAGAGATGCAGAGCTGTGCACCTGTTGTTGTTTTTTTTGTTTTTTTTAAAGGGCTGAGGTGAGATTTAAATCTGTTCCTTGTCTTGGCAGATGCTTCCTTTAAACACCAATATCCGACTCGCCTATGCCAATGGAAAGGACGACGAGCAGAATTTCATCCAGAACCTCAGTCTGTTTCTTTGTACCTTCCTGAAAGAGCATGGGCAGCTCATTGAAAAGCGGTTGAACCTCAGAGAGACATTGATGGAGGTAAGAAGGCCATAGTACAGTGGGAAATATTGCACCTGAGATTATTTTCTCAGTGTTGAAGCATTGAATGTTCACTACAATCACTTTCTGATCTTTTTCAGGCTCTCCATTATATGCTTCTGGTATCAGAGGTGGAAGAAACTGAGATCTTCAAAATTTGCCTTGAGTATTGGAACCATCTAGCCGCTGAGCTGTATAGAGAGAGTCCTTTTTCTACTTCCACATCACCCCTACTCTCTGGAAACCAGCACTTTGACGTTCCACCACGCAGACAGCTCTACCTTCCAGTGCTTTCCAAGGTGCCCCCTTAAACCATTTACAGTTTTTCATTTTTGGTTGGACAGTCTATGAATGCAGTGTAGCCCTCTGGTGGATGTTATGCACCATCACCTGGAAATGGTGACAACCAATGGATTAAATATATATTGAGGTTTACGGATTAGATTGCATGGCCTTCCTAACTACATTTAAAAATAAGTGTATGTGTATTAAATGTATTTTAAAATGAAAGGTGTTTTTAAGTTCAATTGGCTCACAACTCACCCCAAGGTCTAATGCATTAGAACCGTGCCAGTATTGGGATCTACAAGGACTGAGCTGACCGTCATACTAGAGCCGGTTGGCAAGGGTTAAGCAACAGGTGGCCACTCGGCTACATCCCAATAGTTTCTAGTAACAACATTACTGAAAACCAGCCACCAGTAAAGCAGAAGGAAAAATGTAGGTTTTCTCTGAAAGGGCTACGTGTGTATTTATAGCCATGAGTCCGACGCTTCATTATACATTAACATGTATACACTGACCTGAATAGAAGCTTTGAGACTGCCCCACAACATGCCTATCTGCTGACAAGTGTTTATCACTTTGTAACAGGTGCGTCTGTTGATGGTGAGTCGGATGGCCAAGCCGGAAGAGGTACTGGTCGTGGAGAATGACCAGGGAGAGGTGGTCAGAGAGTTCATGAAGGACACAGATTCCATCAATCTTTACAAGAACATGAGAGAAACCCTTGGTATAATTTTCTAATCAGTAATCTCAGTCTTGCTTCCAAAGCCCCCACAGAGCTGTGTGTATTTGCTGATGACCTGCAGCCTAAATGACCCTGAACATTACAAACGGAAAGAAAGTGGATGAAGCATGGCAACACTTTTACTGTTTTAGGATTTGGGGGGGGTTATAACTTTATGTTTGTTGCATGGCTACCCTTTTCCTCAAATTGTCCTTTATTTCATCTTAACTGGCAACTATTATTGGACTTGCAACATTTTAGTTTGTCATTTATGGGCTGAGAGTGTCGCCGTAAGCTGTTTTTTTTTTTTTGTTTTTTTTAAAGATTTCTTAAATTGTTGAGTTGACTAAATGAAAATAATTACAGTGCTCATAGCCACTCCAGTCCTGTGAAATATTATCTGTAAAGCACCAGCTGCCGTGGATATTGGTGGGTGAGGTCGCTAACCATCATCACATCCATCTGCTTATGTCTGTCACATAATTTCTGTTGTGCTGTCCTGCAGTGTACCTGACTCACCTGGATTATGCTGACACCGAACGGATAATGACAGAGAAGCTTCATAATCAGGTCAATGGCACTGAATGGTCTTGGAAGAACCTAAACACATTGTGCTGGGCCATTGGATCCATCAGCGGGGCGATGCATGAGGAGGATGAGAAGAGATTCTTGGTCACTGTCATTAAGGTAGAGAAATAAATCTGTGGGGCTCCTGGTATATCTGATCCCGCTCTTTATCATTAATTCATTAATCTGCACATGTAAACACCTAAAATTTACTCTTGCGTAGTGTTTTCTTCAGTTACTAGCATCCATATGATCATGGTAACATCCACCTATTATTACGGGTGTGAATAGTAACTATTTTCATCTCCCTCACTGAAGTTTTTCATCTGTTTTTCCTCAGGACCTGCTGGGTTTGTGTGAGCAGAAGAGAGGAAAGGACAACAAGGCCATCATCGCCTCCAACATCATGTATATTGTTGGCCAGTATCCACGCTTCCTCAGAGCCCATTGGAAGTTTCTCAAAACGGTGGTCAACAAACTCTTTGAGTTCATGCACGGTGAGAGGAGAGGATTCACAACACTGTCAGACTCATTTAACAACCAGAACTTTCAAGAGTCTAAGTCGAACCGATCTCTCATCAGAGACCCACGACGGTGTTCAGGACATGGCGTGTGACACCTTCATCAAAATTGCCCAGAAGTGCAGACGCCACTTCATTCAAGTGCAGGTGGGAGAGGTGATGCCCTTCATCGATGAGATCCTAAACAATATCAACACCATCATCTGTGACCTCCAGCCACAACAGGTCAGTACGTTGACGAGATGGTTTCTTTTATGTTGAAAATTAACATTCCTTTCAGGGATGGTTGTAACGACAGACTTGCTGCTTGTAATTTTGCCAGGTCAGTGTCACCAAAGGCTAAGGTGCTAAATACATTGTGTTTTTATGTGTTTTTAGGTGCACACATTCTATGAAGCAGTAGGTTATATGATTGGTGCACAGACTGATCAGGCTGTTCAGGAGCATCTTATAGAAAAATACATGCTACTGCCAAATCAGGTGTGGGACAGCATCATCCAGCAGGCCACAAAGGTGAGACGGCCCCACCTGTGTATTTGTACAGAAAAGAAGCAACAGTTATTTTGCTTTGTTATTATTCACTTTTCAGAGTACATTTCGTAATACAATTTTAGGTTTGTTGGTTTTTCTTGCTTGGACTGTGCCTTCTTTCACATAACCCCCTCTAGCGTTAACAACAGCATGGCATTTATGGTTTGTTTTTTAAGGTGTGTGCAAGGAAGTGATTCTTGCACAGCTCACATAATGAGCAGAAATATACTGATACTGAAAAGATCTGCTGTGTAATATACCAGCGTGCAACATACAGTGCGTCTAGGTTGTTGACATACTGTCCCCCTCACAGAATGTTGACATCTTAAAAGACTCGGAGACTGTGAAGCAGCTGGGCAGCATCCTGAAGACCAACGTAAGAGCTTGTAAGGCCGTTGGACACCCCTTTGTCATCCAGCTGGGGCGGATTTACCTCGACATGCTCAATGTCTACAAGTGCCTCAGCGAGAACATCTCTGCTGCCATTCAGACAAATGGTAGGGGAGTTCATAGCCGCGACAATGCCTACAAGAGAACCAATACATAGACTCAGTGTTGGACACAATTAAGCTCATTTGCTCATCCTAATGATCACAGTCAGAAATGTCCGATATCCATCAGCTTGAAACAGATTTATTCCACAGAAACCCCTATTTCCTAATCTGCCAATTTCAATGAGACTTTAAATGATGTTTTTGTGACGTTTAATGAATCTAACTATTATTTGGGAAATGTATTAAGAGCTCAGCTCAAGCCAAAATGACCTTCATTTGTGCTGTGGCCTGTGTGTATAAATGCATATATGAAAAGGAAGAAGTGTTGACACCTTTGGTGGCCACATTAGCTTTGGAAGTTGATACTGCTTAAAGCTTTCTGTGGCTGGAATGTTGGAGCGCCAGAGGTGCAGCGTTGAAGAGGTCATTTTGGCATCACCAAATCATCTGCCCTGCCCTTGAGTTCTGTGCCAGGTTTACATCTCCAGCAGCCAAGTTACGAATGTGCTGAACCTTTGACAATATGTTGGCTTCAGTATCTGAGTGTAATCTCTGTGTTGCAGGTGAGATGGTGACAAAACAGCCTTTGATCCGCAGTATGAGAACGGTGAAACGAGAGACTCTGAAACTGATCTCTGGTTGGGTCAGCCGCTCAAACGACCCCCAGATGGTGAGGAATCCATCTGAAGTATTAACATAAGTAGAAACGGCAACTTGCATGTTAATCGCTGAGCAATTATTTCATAAATGGAGGTTTTGAATAACTTATAATATGCAGAACATCATTAAACACTTAAACAGAGCAGTTTTCATCTTCTGTGTGAAGTGAGACCACGCTGTGGAGTCCAGCGAGAGTTGAGCAGAAAATGAGTAATTCACTATATTTTTGACGTCACTCCAGGTAGGGGAGAACTTCGTGCCACCGCTTCTCGATGCGGTCCTGATTGACTACCAGCGCAACGTCCCCGCCGCCCGAGAGCCCGAGGTCCTCAGCACCATGGCGACCATCGTCAACAAGCTGGGGGGACACATCACTAGTGAGATCCCGCAGATCTTTGATGCTGTGTTTGAGTGTACTCTCAACATGATCAACAAAGTAAGTAATCCACACGGTCCATTATTCAGTTGGCCGGTCTCGTTACGCTGTGTTTTCCCTACATGAAATTGGTAAAGGGAAATTTTATAGGTTCCCTGTCTGGGGTGTTAAATACAAACGTGGCTGTGCGTTAATAAAGCAAATTAGAGATACAAAGTTGGTAAAAATGCAGGGCAATAAAATAGGTTTTGTCTTGTTCACATTGATGAACTCTTTGGCTCCCTCTCTTAGAAGAAGCGGAAAACGTTTCCCACAATTGCCTAAAATAAACCAGTTAAACTGCACTTTGATCCCTGATTCAATCCGCGCTCCTGGTCTGCTGTTGTATTTATCACTACAGCGAGCGGTAAAAACTAAAGAACAAACCTGTATGATGTTCAAGTGGATCTGTGTCGCTACAGTGTTTCCAAGAGAACTCGTAGACTGAGCTGTCAGACTCCCGCCCTCGTCCTAATGGGGGTGTTGGGGGGGGTCTTAACTGTGACACTAATGGTCAGAAATCCACCAGAACTAAAATTTTACACATAACTTGTACGTCAGTCAAAATAAGCAACTTAATTGCTTAGTTTTGAGACTTTGCTCGTAGAGTTAAACCTATGATAACCTTGATGCTCTACAAATAAAGATGAAATGACCTTGGTGAAACGTTTGAGTACAAAGTCTTTTTTTTTGTGGTGTGTGTGTTTTCCCTCCTAGAACTTTGAAGAGTACCCGGAGCACCGGACCCACTTTTTCTACCTGCTCCAAGCTGTAAACTCCCACTGTTTCCCTGCATTCCTCGCCATCCCTCCGGCTCAGTTCAAACTGGTGTTGGACTCCATCATTTGGGCCTTCAAACACACGATGAGGAATGTGGCCGACACCGGTCTGCAGGTTCTCTACACGCTGCTGCAGAACGTGGCCCAGGAGGAGGCAGCTGCCCAAAGCTTCTACCAGACGTACTTCTGCGACATCCTACAACACATCTTCTCCGTGGTCACCGACACGTCGCACACCGCTGGTGAGCTCCCTCTTGGCTTCTATCTTCAGTGCAACGCCAAACCAGCCGCCACATTGCGAGCTTGAGCGTGGAACCTTTCATTTTAGGCTTTCCGTCGACCTGATCGGCCGCTATTTGGCTTTTTATGCAATTTACAGATGCTCCTGTTGCTTCGAGAGCGGATGGTTTGTGTCTCATTTGTTCTGAACGTCTCACTGAACCAACAACTCGAAACTTTCTGCCTCATAGTGACAGGTCAACAAACAAACGCGTCAGTTAAAAACCCATTCAAACCAAAGAGACATGATTGTTTTTGCTTTCAAGAAACTGAGCCAAATTGCCACATACTATTGGTTTAAATATGTTTTGGTGTTTTAAATGTGGCGTTTATGTTTGTGGCATTTACAGCAACTGTGTGGGCCGCGCACTATACTTGTTACAGAAAAGTGACTTAACTAGTAATTTAAAGTCATTAATTCCAATAACAAGTTGTACATTTTTTTTTGTCTCGGGTTATTTTGGTTTGTCCTGACTGACCTTTGACCTCATATCTGGCCAGTCCTGAAAGCCTTCTGAAGGTGCTCGGCCTTTTCATCTCCGTTTGGGGCTAAACTTGCCAAACACTGTCAGAAACACTCTTTTAATGCTCTGTAAACAGCGCACGTGTGTACAGAGACATTTTTCTCCCTCACGTGATCGGCTCATCGCTCGTGGGTTTATTTCAACTCTAATCGGCCCCAAAAATCCCGATTGTGTAAAGCCTGTTTGTGCACACCGCAGATCTGTGGTGCAGTTTTGGTCCTCGCTAGCTATTCACACAACAAGTGCATTTATACGCACACAAGAAAACCGATTCCATTACATAACGTGCACGCCTCAGCTCGGCTAAACTCAGCCCGGAGAGGTCCCAATGTAGCCAGACTAAGGTCCCAGATCGGTTCAGTTGTGAGTCGATTTAGGAGAGCAGGTGGACGGTGAGCTGGCCCGTGTGACCTGCTGTGTGTGGTGGCAACCTAGCGACGCGTAGCAACGGGTTTACCGACCCATGCACTGCTCCATCGCTGCCCTTGATTTAGCTGTGGCTGCTGCCTTGCTAGCTAGCTTCTTTATGGCTCATTGTGGTGTGAGGTCAAAGGTCAACTGCTGTGGCCCAACAACAACAACAGAGTAAAACTGAATCCCCACCGGCTGTGCAGGTGATACATACAATAGACATAGGCCATACCAACGATGCCGCCAAAGTGTTTATATTTGATGTGGTATTATGGGATATAATGACAGGGCAGTTACTGATAGTTTGGCTTCTGGTCTAGGAGTCGTATTGCAATCGCAGCAGTAACAGGAGTCGCTCGGTTATTTTACTGTCTGCAGTTATACGTTTTTTTTACGGATTTGTGTCATTGGTGGGTGGAGGTTGACGGCTGCTCTGTGGTAACGTTTGGCCGACGTGTCCTGCAGGGCTGACGATGCACGCGTCCATCCTGGCCTACATGTTCAACCTGGTGGAGGAGGGCAAGATCACAACAGGCCTCAACCCTGGAAACCCCTCGAACAACCAGATGTTCATCCAGGAATACGTGGCCAACCTGCTCAAGACGGCCTTCCCGCACCTCCAGGAGTGAGTAGAAGCTACCGTCACTCTGGGTCTCGTGCTGACCGGTTCTGACCATGGCTGCCTTTGTGTGTTAGTGCCCAGGTAAAGGTGTTTGTGACTGGACTGTTCAGTTTAAACCAGGACATTCCTGCCTTCAAGGAACACCTTCGGGACTTCCTCGTTCAGATTAAGGTATGACGCTCCCTTCAGCTGTGGGGTCAGAGAGGGCGTAGCTGATAACACTCTCATCCTCACCTGCTGATGGTTTCCAGTTCATTCAAATGTTAAAAAAATTAATAAACGTGCCTCTCCTTGTTTTGGGTGACAGGAGTTTGCAGGTGAAGACACCTCCGACCTGTTCCTGGAGGAGAGGGAGGCGTCGCTGCGCCAGGCGCAGGAGGAGAAACACAAGATCCAGATGTCGGTCCCGGGTATCCTCAACCCCCACGAGATCCCGGAGGAGATGTGCGACTGAGCGCCGGATCAACCAGACCGCACCGAACTCTGAGACAAACAAACCAAGAAAAGCACTTGCGCGGCGGGAGGCCCCCCCCAGCTGTCCCAACAGATGTTTGACCAAAACGATGCCAACGTGTAAATGCTTACTGTCCCCCGTGGCCCCTTTTTACATAACCCACCTTTTCTAAGAGACTTTTGTGTGATATCTTTGCAGAACTTAGCCCGCGTTTACATTCTGTTGGCCCCGCCCCCCTGCATGATGAGGTCACAAGGACAACCACCACCCTTTCTATTCTGGCCTTCCATTGTCTCTGCCCTTTGATGTTGCTTTATATGAACGGATACGGTGAATATATTATGGGGGACTGGTCGACTGGCTCGCCTGTGCTACGACGGACAGGAAGTGCCCCGCTGCGTGGCGGGAGAATGTGAATCTTTCGGGTGACGAATGAAGGCGGCGACGCTGCTCGGCGTGGCGCCCTGAGTCCTGCTTCTGCTGAAACGCGTCTGACTGTTGTGGGCCAGATGTTTTCACGGCGAGCAGAGCTGAAATTGTGCATATCATCCCAACTGTAAAGCATCTTTAATATCATGGGAACATTTTCTTTTTTTCCTGTTCTGTTGTTTCTTTTTGTTGCGCGTGTGTGTGTGTGCGTGCGTGTGTGTGTGTGTGCTGTCGCCTAGTCGACATCAGCATTTTGTTTTCCTCTAAGAGGATTGTTGCTCATTGGTGAGCCTTCATTATGGGATGTTTTAAAGGATGTTGCAGAGGTATTTATGGGTTCTTATTTGGTTGCATCTATAACGGCTCCTGTTTAACTCAGAAGGTTTGGAATTGTACTAATTTAGATTGTTTACTGTTCAGTAGTGCTTCAAGACACTACCTTTAGAGCAAAATAAAACCTGGGTTTACATTTAATTTTGTATTTTTTTTTTTTTTTTTGCATTTTTCATTTGTATCCGTTTTGAGTTGTTGAAATCAATTGAAATGTTTTGTTGGGTTAGCAAACAATTGCCAACAAGTTTAAATTAGGAATTTAACACGAATCCCCAAATATGCAGTGTGTGACAGCAACGTTCCCTTCTTGAGGTGTTACATTTGATGTGAACTTTTTGAATTGATTAAAGTTGAGTTTTATAAATCTGCCCTTTGCTCTGCGTTCGTTTCACCACAGCAGATGTGGAACCGTTCAAAAACCTTCCAGGCTCCTGTTTTCCAGGTGCCAGCGCGCTGCAGCGTCAGGACGCGGTCCTGATGAGCTCCTCCCAGACCCGAGGCAGCACGTCAGTCAGCTTCTGGACCATCCACGGCGTCGCCTGGCAACCCGACCACGACGTCACCACATCGGTTCAAACTGCACCCGTCTGGTCCGAAAGTCAAGGTTCCACCTTCCTGGAAATTGTTCCTGACAATTTCGACCGAAACGTGTACAGAGTTCTGCTGAAGCTGCTGTATAACGGGTTGCCTTGGAAACGGCTTCCCGTCATAGGTCCCAGTTGGAATTTTGTTTCATTATCATTTATTACTACCTCGAATTTCCCCAGAACGTTAGCTTCATTTGCTCGTCTTTGCTAACCGAGAGAGTCCAATGAAGCTGGTGGCGCCACAGTGATGGACACGATCATCATGCACGTGTGGCAACTTCCCCTCTGACATTTTTGGACAGCGTTAGATTAGGTAACCCGAGCTCGCCGCTAATCCCTTTTAACATACTGGAATTGCATTAAAGGTTGCGATGACACCAGCAGGACCGTCCGAGGCGCCGCCTAACAACCTGCTGGCTCGGACCAGAGATGCAGCTGCCCAGTAACAGTTTGGACCCTTCGACTATAGATCTGCGTGAGATTCCTCAGAGATTTTGCTCCATATTGTCATGAGAGCATCGCTCATTTGTTCTCTAATAACCACTAACCAGTGGTTAATAGAGTTCCTGTTGCCTCTACCATCTGAACCAGTCTGCCCAGTCTCCTCTCACCTCTCCCATCAACATGGCATCTTCATCACACAACTTTTGGGACCATTCTCTGGAAACCCTGGAGAGGGTTGTGGGTTGAAATCCCAGTAGATCAGCCCGTCTGGTACCAACAAACGTGACAGGTGACTAAAGTCTCCCTGATTCTGATGCTGGTTTGAACTGCAGCAAGTCGTCTTGAGCCCGTTTACCTGCCCCACGATTCGATGTATTCGGGGTCGTAAAACTAGTAAATGTGGTTCACAGCACAAATCACAAATATTTATATTTAACTGCATTGCTAATTCAAAGTGGATGGCAAAACTGGAGGATTATGTCACTGTTGTTGAAGTAAACATGATGCAAACTCAGTAAGAGAATAAGGATTCATCAATGAGGAGACGCCAACAAAGATCAATAAATACCTGATAACAAGGTCACAATGGAGTCAACAGCTTCATTATGAGGGTTCTTTTACATTTTTACCCAGCAATTACCAGAGAGGATAAATGGACTGGTTATAGTGGGACAGAGGGGTAAATGGACTGGTTATAGTGGGACAGGGAGGATAGATGGACTGGTTATAGTGGGACAGAGAGGGTAAATGGACTGGTTATAGTGGGACAGAGAGGGTAAATGGACTGGTTATAGTGGGACAGAGAGGATAATGGACTGGTTATAGTGGGACAGAGAGGGTAAATGGACTGGTTATAGTGGGACAGAGGGGTAAATGGACTGGTTATACTGGGACAGAGAGGGTAAATAGACTGGTTATAGTAGGACAGAAGGGTAAATGGACTGGTTATAGTAGGACAGAAGGGTAAATGGACTGGTTATAGTGGGACAGGGAGGATAGATGGACTGGTTATAGTGGGACAGAAGGGTAAGTGGACTGGTTATAGTGGGACAGAGGGGTAAATGGACTGGTTATAGTGGGACAGGGAGGATAGATGGACTGGTTATAGTGGGACAGAGAGGGTAAATGGACTGGTTATAGTGGGGCAGAGAGGATAAATGGACTGGTTATAGTGGGACAGAGAGGATAGATGGACTGGTTATAGCGGGACAGAGAGGATAGATGGACTGGTTATAGTGGGACAGAGAGGATAGATGGACTGGTTATAGTGGGACAGGGAGGATAGATGGACTGGTTATAGTGGGACAGAGAGGGTAAATGGACTGGTTATAGTGGGACAGAGAGGATAGATGGACTGGTTATAGTGGGACAGGGAGGATAGATGGACTGGTTATAGTGGGACAGAGAGGGTAAATGGACTGGTTATAGTGGGACAGAGAGGGTAAATGGACTGGTTATAGTGGGACAGAGAGGATAATGGACTGGTTATAGTGGGACAGAGGATAGA
The DNA here is from genome assembly GCF_901000725.2 of Takifugu rubripes. Taxonomy (NCBI): domain Eukaryota; kingdom Metazoa; phylum Chordata; class Actinopteri; order Tetraodontiformes; family Tetraodontidae; genus Takifugu; species Takifugu rubripes. The sequence goes on along the minus strand of NC_042288.1, from coordinate 2,338,524 downwards.
TGGACTGGTTATAGTGGGACAGAGGGGTAAATGGACTGGTTATAGTGGGACAAAGAAGGTAAATGGACTGGTTATAGTGGGACAAAGAAGGTAAATGGACTGGTTATAGTGGGACAGAGAGGATAGATGGACTGGTTATAGTGGGACAGGGGGGATAGATGGACTGCTTATAGTGGGACAGAGAGGATAAATGGACTGGTTATAGTGGGACAGAGGATAGATGGACTGGTTATAGCGGGACAGAGGGTAAATGGACTGGTTATAGTGGGACAGAGGGGACAGATGGACTGGTTATAGTGGGACAGAGGATAAATGGACTGGTTATAGTGGGGCAGAGAGGATAATGGACTGGTTATAGTGGGACAGAGGATATATGGACTGGTTATAGTGGGACAGAGGGGTAAATGGACTGGTTATAGTGGGACAGAGGGGTAAATGGACTGGTTATAGTGGGACAAAGAAGGTAAATGGACTGGTTATAGTGGGACAGAGAGGATAGATGGACTGGTTATAGTGGGACAGAGAGGGTAAATGAACTGGTTATAGTGGGACAGAGAGGATAGATGGACTGGTTATAGTGGGACAGAGAGGGTAAATGAACTGGTTATAGTGGGACAGAGAGGATAGATGGACTGGTTATAATGGGACAGGGAGGATAATGGACTGGTTATAGTGGGACAGAGAGGATAGATGGACTGGTTATAGTGGGACAGAGAGGATAGATGGACTGGTTATAGTGGGACAGGGAGGATAGATGGACTGGTTATAGTGGGACAGAGAGGGTAAATGGACTGGTTATAGTGGGACAGAGAGGATAGATGGACTGGTTATAGTGGGACAAAGAAGGTAAATGGACTGGTTATAGTGGGACAGAGAGGATAGATGGATTGGTTATAGTGGGACAGGGAGGATAGATGGACTGGTTATAGTGGGACAGAGAGGATAGATGGACTGGTTATAGTGGGACAGAGAGGATAGATGGACTGGTTATAGTGGGACAGAGAGGATAGATGGACTGGTTATAGTGGGACAAAGAAGGTAAATGGACTGGTTATAGTGGGACAGAGAGGATAGATGGATTGGTTATAGTGGGACAGGGAGGATAGATGGACTGGTTATAGTGGGACAGAGAGGATAGATGGACTGGTTATAGTGGGACAGAGAGGATAGATGGACTGGTTATAGTGGGACAGAGAGGGTAAATGGACTGGTTATAGTGGGACAGAGAGGGTAAATGGACTGGTTATAGTGGGACAGAGAGGATAGATGGACTGGTTATAGTGGGACAGAGAGGATAGATGGACTGGTTATAGTGGGACAGGGAGGATAGATGGACTGGTTATAGTGGGACAGAGAGGGTAAATGGACTGGTTATAGTGGGACAGAGAGGATAGATGGACTGGTTATAGTGGGACAGAGAGGATAGATGGACTGGTTATAGTGGGACAGAGAGGATAGATGGACTGGTTATAGTGGGACAGAGAGGGTAAATGGACTGGTTATAGTGGGACAGAGAGGGTAAATGGACTGGTTATAGTGGGACAGAGAGGATAGATGGACTGGTTATAGTGGGACAGAGAGGATAGATGGACTGGTTATAGTGGGACAGGGAGGATAGATGGACTGGTTATAGTGGGACAGAGAGGGTAAATGGACTGGTTATAGTGGGACAGAGAGGATAGATGGACTGGTTATAGTGGGACAGAGAGGATAGATGGACTGGTTATAGTGGGACAGGGAGGATAGATGGACTGGTTATAGTGGGACAGAGAGGGTAAATGGACTGGTTATAGTGGGACAGAGAGGATAGATGGACTGGTTATAGTGGGACAGAGAGGATAGATGGACTGGTTATAGTGGGACAGAGAGGATAGATGGACTGGTTATAGTGGGACAGAGAGGATAGATGGACTGGTTATAGTGGGACAGAGAGGGTAAATGGACTGGTTACAGTGGGACAGAGAGGGTAAATGGACTGGTTATAGCGGGACAGAGAGGATAGATGGACTAGTTATAGTGGGACAGAGAGGGTAAATGGACTGGTTACAGTGGGACAGAGAGGATAAATGGACTGGTTATAGCGGGACAGAGAGGATAGATGGACTGGTTATAGTGGGACAGAGAGGGTAAATGGACTGGTTAGAGTGGGACAGAGGGGTAAATGGACTGGTTATAGTGGGACAGAGGGGTAAATGGACTGGTTATAGTGGGACAGAGAGGATAAATGGACTGGTTATAGACTGGACGGGGGCCAAAGGTCTTATCTCTTTTGCTGGTCTCCAGAGACCCAGTTGTGGCTTCAGGTCATGGCGGCCTGAACAGGAAGTGGGGGTTTGCTTTGGCAGCATCTTGTTTCTGCATTTCAGGTTTCATGTGTTCACCATTGACGTTTCAATCCGTCGGCCTGTAACTCGACCATTACCCGCCCACACCCACACCCCCCCGCCACCCCCCCGGCGATCCTCAGCCACTCTCGGCATTTGCTGTTGAGGAAAAGAGGCAACAGCTGGGGCGGCCCCCTGCTGAGCCGACGGCGGCGCAGAGAGAGGCCGTGCGCTGCTTCAGGCTCGTCTCTGTGTAGCTGTGGTTATTAATATCATCAGAGAGGAAGAGCCTGGGACTCATGCACAGCTTTATATTATTTCATTACTGTGACAAATGCCCGAGCAGCAAAAGTGTTTGTCTGCTTCCACCAGAGAAGAAGAAATGAAGGAACTTCCAGGGTCAACGACCTTTGACCTTCGCCTGAGACAAACGCTCTTTTACTGCGTTTGAAAATGACTCAAAAGGCTCCAGAAGGGGATGGAAAAAGGAGTTCTGATTAATGGTTCGGAGTAAGCGTGCACGGAGACAGGATGGGACCTGTTGACACGGGAACATCAACCAGACTTGAGGAAGTAGTTTTTCAAATCACCTGCCAACCGTGTAAATGAACGGTCAGGTGCAAATGAGCGTTTCGGGCTGTTCTAACCTCAGTATAAGCAGCTTGAGTAGTGATGTGCATTAAGTTCCATATTGTAGCCCCTTTTTAATCTGTGCTAAACTGGGCCAGAGGTCATAGTTGTGCTCTCAAACCGAGGTAAAGTGGAAAATGGAACCGTCCCGCAACGTATACTGCCACCTAGTGGCCAGCGGCGGTACAACAGACCAGACTGCGGAACGTCATTCAACGGTTTATTGGGTCTCTGTTTTCAATCATTTATGTTCCGGGACGGAGAAGAATGTCCGTAGCAGAACTGGGTCCAAAACAGTCGGTTGGAAGCAGAAAAAAAAGCATTAGTTTTCCATAACCCACACATTCCGGAAGTAAATCCAGCAGAGGCAGAGAGGCTTGAGTGGATCCCCTGAAGGAACAAACGGCCAGCTGAGCACTAGAGCGTGATGAGGGGGGTGGGGGTGCAGAACTTACAGTCATCTCTGCACAGTTGGAGGGGCCAGGAAGTGTTCAGGGGCAGGGAAGCAGCTGGTTAATTGTCACTGTTGACCATGCCGCCAACAGGAAGAGATCTTGTCGCAGCGAAGCGTTGCAGAAGAATCTCGCCGTCCGTCGCCTCCCTTACGTCGTCCGGATCTGAGCGTAGCGCACTTTAGATCTGGGGGAAAACCAATGCTCAATATGAAACCGGGCGGGCTGGGCGGTGCCTGAGCAGCGCCAGTCATGAAGTACCTGGGAATCTTGTCTGAACTCTGCTTGGCCTGACTCTTAAACTGGGCCTCCAGCCTGGAGTAGATGCCCCCGGCAGGCTGAAACAGACAGACGGTCACACATGAGCTGGCAGCAGGGCCACAACGTTCCAAATGTCCTCCTACTGACTTCTTTAGTATCTTTGGCCTTGTTGTGCTCCTGTTCTCCAAACCTCATCTTGGTCAGGTGGCTGATGGTCTCAATCATGCGACGCTGGTCTGGGTCATCAAAACACACAAACATAAGTAAGAACACTGATGTCGACCTGGGGACGTCATTGATCGAGTGAGTGCTGAGGCAGCATAGCATGACCCCCCCCCCTGACTGATGCCTCTCTTTTTAAATGTTGCTCAGCTCAGTGGAGGCGGCCCTGCACAGCAGAGTCTGTGGACAGTGTGTCCACGTGGGGACGAGTCAGGCACGACTGACTGACTCTGACCTGCTGGCATGAGGGACCGATATAAAAGGAGAAGGAAGAGAATTACGGGTCAGCAGTCTTGCGTAATCACAAGACAGGAAGTGGGTCGAGGCGTGATGTTGTTCCCGAGCTAAAAGTCTGTCCGTTAACTAAAAGTGAAAGAACCTCGTAAGAAGACAAAGTATCTGATAATCAAGTACCGGTAAAGGGAATGAATGCAGCTCAGGATCAAAAGTAGCTGTATTAAACTAACCGGATCACTGTAGCAGCTTATTACTACGTCATTAATACTGAAGAACCGCTGCTATACCTTCTTCTCTTTGAGCATCTTGGTTGTACCTCATGGAGCGAGAACTATCCCACTTACTCTTCTGGGTACTAACCCTGGACACACACACACACGCACACACACACACGTTGAAATACAGAACAGGTGACCACAGCAGGAAAGTACCAGATTAATAGACGCTGGAGACTCACACAAAAGGGTTGTTGTCCCTGGGCTGTGACTGTGGGCAAAAAACAACAACAGCTGTCATGAATTAAATGCAAAAAAATAAAGGAATCCTTATTTTCTTGCGGGCCCGGCTGTGATAGCTGACAGGATCCCTCCTGAAATTTACTGATTTCCAACACTCCAAGTTCCAGTGATGTAAAAACAAACAGTTACTGGTGTGAATGAGCATCAGAGTTCACAGTTTCTGACTCACTTTCACTGCTTTGTCTTTGAGCTGGAAGTTTGGAGAGGACACTTGTTTTTTCAGAGGTCTCTGGGCCTTCCTGGACTTTTTCACAGCTGAAAACAAAAACACAGCAGAAAGCAGGATTACAAGCACGTCTGTCACCATCTGCTGGCCAAAGTCAACCATCCGCTTCCTTCTCCATCCCCAAAAAGGCTGCGCGTGACACGGAAACATCAGCTTCTCTCCATTTATATGTCCATCAGCAAAAATATGGAGCTACAGACTTGAGCTTTGACAAACCAGCGAAAAGTCTGCCGCAGAAAAGCTGCAAATCTCCCAGGAAAGCAACATTAGTGCACTGAAGACTGACTCTACAGTCCCAAGTTATACAAAATGCACCTTTCATATCCGTTATGTATATTTTCAACATATGTCTGGTTGTGTCCTCAATAAAGCGCCTGGGGTCGTCCCACCTCTACCTGGAGATAAGCTCCTCAGAACATCCCACAGACCTTCTTTTGGAGGTTTGAGCTTCTACGACCCCACAGGCGTCACTTTTTGAAGCATTAAATGAATCAGCGCTCCGCTCCCACGTTAAATTCAGTGAGGAGAGTCTGTAAAACTGAGTAGAGCCTCGTTTTACCTCCTCATTTCACCATTTAAGGAGGAATTATCTAATTCATGTTCTGGGGTCCTAATAGGAAACTTAGTCCTTGCTGTAGCACAATATGGGCCCTTTAATATCGGCCGAATTCATGAATATTACAAGATCAGATTATAAAGAGGTTTAATAAAAAACTTCTCTCTTTGTTACTTGTTGCAAATCTTCAAAAGTCTCTTTCGATTTACATTGAAATGTTGCTCTTTGTCCTGTGAGACCAGCAGAAAGACTTTGTCCCTTAACGCATTCTTCTGGTACAAGTCTTCACCTTGGTTCTTGGAGAGCTCCTCTTCATCTCCCACTTCGTCTTCTGTGACCTCTGACCCCGTGGTGTACTCCTCATCTTCTGACTGCAGTGCCTGCTGCCTCTGTAAAGACCACGGTGACAACAAGATCAGGCCTCACCATCGTCATCAGGTCTGACCGACAGGCTGGTCCAGGTGGAGACACACATGAATGAATGTAGCGAGGGGAAAGAGCGGGAGATCCTACCAGTTGGAGACTCCAGTTTTTCAAAAGGGAAAACTGGTTAAAGAGAGGACGTTGACGCACTTAGACCCATAAAGACAGTCGGAGGAGTCAGTGAGACACAAAAGCACAAGAGACTCACAGGACTTCCATCTCCTCTCAGGGGACCCAGCAGGGTGGGCTCCAGGAGGACTTCACAGTCTGGAAGCTGCTCCACAGCACACGGGCCATCTTCAGCCCTGATACACACACACACACACACACACACACACGCCAAATGTAACTGCAAACCGTCTCTCACACAGGCAGACTGACAGGCATCAGGATGCTCACCCCTCTGGAGGCGCCACGACGGACAAACACACCGCGTCTCTGTGCAGCAACAGGTCATTGAGGACCCCGATCTGGACCTCGTCGCGGTTCTCGTCGCGCACGTTCACGATGTGGTCCCGGTTCTTACAGCCCTGAACAAGCAAACGCACAGACGTTGAGCCTACACCGGGCAGGACGGCCTGGTGATCATATCCGGCGAGGCTGTGGTGGTCTGGGGAGCGCGGTCAGATCACTCTGGACCCGTTTCCGTTGCCCTCACCTTTGGCATCCCGGAGGGATCAAACCGGAGCGCTCTCTGTTTGCAGCAGGGGTAAATTCCTGCACCGTGCCAGCCTCTGTCTGTACCCATACCAGAGTACAGCACACTGTCAGGGTGGTACTTACAGTGGGTCAGCTCCGTACACAGGAACACCTGCACCCTCGCGCGCACACACACACACACACACACACATACACAAAAATTAAATACATTTTAAGACAGTGTTGGAGCTCAGAACATTATCTCGCTCCGATCAGGTTTTGTTTGGCATATGTTGCCACGGCGATGCTAAAAAAACAACCCAACCAAACTCATTACATCCACTTGCACACAACTTTCCAACATGCGCACCTACCTGCTGACATCGTGAGCAGGTGAGGTAGTTAACGGTACCCCAGATTCTCCAATAGACCAGGACCCAGGACTTGAGTTCCTCATAGAGCCCAGTAATGTGTTCGTGCACATCCCAGCACTTCTGTCTACAAAAATAAATAAATAAATAACATAACATCATAATAATAATGTGTAATAACAACAATAATACAATATTACCGTAATTTCCGGACTATAAGCCACTACTTATTTCCTACACTTTAAACACTGCGGCTTATTCTACGCTGCGGCTTATTTATGGTTTTTTTCGTGGCGCACTATCACAACTATTGTGAATCAGTCATTTTTACGAACCCTCATCAACATGGAAAATACTAGAAGAAAAGCATATGATGCGGCTTTTAAGTTAAAAGCGATCACTCTGGCGGTTGAAGAGGGAAATCGAGCTGGCGCGTATAATCTTGGCATTACGGTAATCAATGGCGAGAAGGTGGAGACGCCCGCCTGAAGAACTGATCCAAAGCAAAAAGACGACAAAAGCTTTTAGATGTAAACATCGCAGGTGGCCCGAGCTTGAGAAGGTTCTGGAAGACTGGGTCAACACACAGAGAGCAGGCGGCCGCGGTTATTCTGCTGTACAAATGTGACGGAAGGCAAAAGCAATCGCCACCGCGATGAAAATAGAAGATTTTAGAGGTGGGCCATCGGGGAGTTTTAGATTGTTCATTGATTGAGTAAAAAAGCATAAACAACGTAATTTGTGTGTAGCTGATACAAACGTATATTTCAAGGTAGCTGCATTACAGACAGGTAAAAAGCATTTACCAGTAGAATATATTCATGTTGCTAAGCGGATTAAATTAAAAGAAAAGTTAAAAAATCCTGACGTGATAAAATTTGGATTTAAGGTCTCTGTATAAACATACAAGTGAAAAGAGTGGCTGTTGTTTCTTACCCGTCTGTCTGTCGCTCGTCAGTGACTCGTCTCTTATGGTAATAAAAACATCTACCGGTACTGAATGTTTTCCATCTAATTTTTCATATTACTACGTGGGATACCCGCGGCTTGTTTAAGTAGAAAATTGATTTTCTTTCTAAAATTAGATTATGCGGCTTATAACCAGGCTCTATAGTCCGGAAATTACGGTACTCTTTTTGACACGAGTCTGCACTAAAGGGGCGTTTGCATGGATTCCCAGCATTCGCCGTCGCCACCATCCTACCTGCTGTGTGTATAAATAATTTCTCCACGAGAGTCAACGTTGATTTTTCCCGGAACACAAGAAATCCTTTTCTCTGTGTCTTTGGTCAGCAGCTTGAGGCACAGAGCGCACCTGCAGACAGGACACCCCCCCACGTCAACGCTGGAAAACAGCACCGTCACAGAGAGGTTGACAAAAACTGTCACTGTTCTCCCCCTCCTCTCCTCTCCCTCTCCCTCCCTCCCCTCCTCTCCTCTCCTCTCCTCTCCTCTCCTCTCCTCTCCTCTCCTCTCCTCTCCTCTCCTCTCCTCTCCTCTCCCCTCCCCTCCCCTCCTCTCCTCTCCTCTCCTCTCCTCTCCTCTCCTCTCCTCTCCTGGGGTCAGGCCCTGGGATTCTGGAAAGCGCCTTGAAACAATTTTGATTGTATAAGACGCTCTATAAATAAAGGTTGATTTGATTTAAAAACACAGAAATCTAGTGTTGGAATAAGAGGAGAACAAAGTTAGGACGGTTCACAAGAGCTGTTACTGAGTTATTAAAAAGGTGCTTTATTTTCGTGGTTGCTTTAAGATTAAAATGTTTTAGTTTGAATGTGTATATTAACGTTATTACCTAGAATTGCATCAGGTGTAGCTGAGACCCACCTGTACAGAGTGGAGGCGTTTCCTGGTGAATCTCTGTTCTGGTGTCCAGGATCAAACAGATGCTCGATTTTCTTCTGAAACAATTTGCTTCAAACAGAAAAAACCCAACATTTGGTCCCTTTTGCAATGTCCCTTTGTCCCTTATAAAGACAGGAGCTGGTTATTACCTTTTGAATTTGTCCTTTTTGTCCCTGATGTCGTCGGCCTCGTTGTGGTTGAAGAGGTCGGTGATCCGCGTGGCCAGGTTGCTGTTGATGCAGTTCATGTTGCACGGCGTGGCCACGATGGCGCTCATGTATTTGTGGCAGTACTGGATGCACTCCTCCACCTGAACACACAAACACACCTGGCTGCTGAATCCAGCCACACATTCCACCACATTAGGGTTTTACCACATGTAGAAACGGGATGTTTTCGCCCACAAACATCAATGCAGACTTATTCTTTTCAACTTCTAGACCGCTATGTAACAATTGTTGCTTGCTAGTTCCTACACACAACTGCTAAATGCTCCTACTTTTACATTATATCCCATTTTATATTGCCTTGCTTTATATTTACTAATGAAAGTATCGCCATCACTCATCCATCAGCCTCAATACGTCAAACTTTTTGTATGTTTCATGCAACATCAACGTTAGCAACAATGATTGTGCTGAACACACATTATAATCTGCTTAAAATACTACAACCACTGATCCCGCCATTGCAGCTCCACGCATGCAAGGACCAGGATGAAGCAGCAGTGGGGCCAAATGGTGCTGGAGCATCTCCTCTAAACATTCACGGCCACACAAGAAAGAAGTCTTAAAGCTGAAGAATCAACAGGCCGGGCCACAACACCTCCGTCATGGCAACACTTACTAAAGTATCCATCTTCAAGAATTCGGAGGAGATCAGGATTGAGATGACATTGCTGGGCTCTGCAACCAACAAACATCACGTGACCAAGCGGCAACCGACACAGGACCCACAACCAAAGAGCAGCAGAACACAGCACCGCTACATGGATGCACGGCTGCTGCCAGGCCTCACCAAGCCGCGGTTTGTCTTTGCTCTCGCCGGCAGAGTTCCTCCTCACGTAGTTCATGAGCCAGTCGAAGATCTGCACGTCGCAGTGAACAGAGATGTCGACCTCCTCCCACCGCTGGGTGTCCACGGACAGGTACTCCGCGAAGTACCGCATCTCTTTAACTAGCAGATCTCTGGGACAGGTGAAGTCCTGCTTCAGGTTTTTGGTCTCGTCACACACGTGGATCAGCATGTTGGGACTGCAGAAACAACAGCAGTGCAAATGCGGCCTGTGGTGACACAAAAAGCGGCGAAGGGAACAAGGTCTCCGAGGAAAATGTCGACACGTACTCTCGCAGCTTCTGAGGTTTGTCATTCTCATCGGCTAATCTTTTCTCTTTCTTCTCCACGGCAACCACCTTTTCAGAGGAGCCTCCTTCCACAAATCACAGAAAAACAATGTGAGCCTTCTTATCATGCAGTAACTATCAGAATGTTCACCCTTATTTTGGTACCAAATCAGTAGGAGCAAACAGAGGATGCTACTAGCAAACAGTAGGGAAAACATCATCAGCAACTCTGGTGTATTTCTGAATAATTCCAAATACTCCCCAATAAAATCTACTTAATTAACTAATGCTTCGACAAACAAGTAAAAACTGGTTAAACAAATCCAAATGTGACACTGTTTTATTTTCATACAATGGAATTTGAGTGTAAATGTGATGTTTTGTTACCATATTAACTAATGGAGGAGCCTGTGGGGCGCAGAGGGGGCTTATTAAAGGCTGAATGGAATCATTTTGTACATACGGGTTTCACTTTAGTCCCCAAATCCAGTGTGGTGGAGAGCTAATTCATAAAGTTCTCCCCCAGAACCTGGATCCAGATCAGACTTACTGACCTGTAACGTTCCTGCTGCAGCTGTTTCCCGTCTCCATCGCGTCTCCAGTGTCCAGCAATGCGTCATTCGATGTGGACGAGTCGGTCAGGGTGTTGCACTGGTTGTCCATGTGAGGGAAAACCCCCGAGAGTTTCAGCTCCTCAAATCGGTGGGAACACTGCAAGATGAAAAGCACAAGCTGTGTTGCCGAGCCAGAGAATGTGATAGAGGAGGACATTTTGGTTACCTCGCTGGGGGTGAATCCTGGAACGAGCTTTGCTACATTATCCCAGTTAATGGGCTGGGGTGCCCCCCACAGAGAGCCCAAAACCATGTCCAGGACCAGGACATTGTTGTCATAGGGGAAGTTGTTGTTGTCCAAACTGAAGCGGCTCATCTCTGCAAACGGGTCAACAGAGAATACGTCCATTTGTCATTGAAAGGTCAATCAAAGGTGGACATACAGCTACAGTGACTGTTACTTCAGCTCCTGACTGTATTTGAATGCCATATACACATTTCTAATAGCTAATTATTTTTTCCTCCTACATTCAGCTGTTAGCTGTACATTGCAGTGTAGAATAGTTTGAAACGCTTAAGCCATTTATTGTTTTTGGTGACAAACACAATTAAAACCTCCGGCAGGGCCTTTAAACATCCGTGGATACTAACAGACAGTAGATTTCCCCTGTCAGACTTTATGTCACGATTAAAGTGTTATTTTATTATGCAACAGATTAACTTTGTAACGTCAGCTAAGCGATGCTAGCGCTGGCCTAAGACCTGTGTTTAGGTCGTATTCTGGAATAAATCACCAACACAGAGACGCCTTACATAGGATCTGCATACTCACTGCGCTATCGTTCCTCTCCCACGTCGTTTGAGACTGTGCGGTGAGCTGATACCCGATTTATTTCATTGTGTATGAAAGATAATGGCGATGAAAAGATGCTGAGGCTGCGGCTGTCTTATCGGCTCTGGGCAGACGTGGCTAGCGACGTGTGCTGGGCTGCAGCTAATAGTTTACCGACCTCGTAAACTCCAAACATCCCGAACGTGGTCCGATTGTTTTCAAATGATTATGATTTTTTTCTTCAAAATATGTCAACCCCTGATGCTACAGCAATATATTTAAGATATGCGTACTTCAATGACATTTTCGAAACATTTAATGTCAAACTGTTAAAGCATCCGTGGGTCTATTCTGTAGTCGGTCAACTATACGTGGTAATTACGAGTATTTCTGATAGACTTGAAGGCAACATCGGCTTCATTCTGTTTTCCGGCAGTCTCTCTCTACTCGGGCAACTGTTTGTTCCCAAATTGTTTTACTTCTACGTAGGAAATGTTTCTAATATGCTGTCACAGTACAAACTCAGTAATAAGTTATTTAATTTACGGGACTTTATCGGCGAGTACCTACGAAATTGGGTTGACGTGCTGCAGCCGACGCTACCGCCCGTTGCTAGGACACCTTAGCCGGAAATTGAACGTTTACGCGTTAACTAATATTACGACATAACGCGACACCACAGATGTAGCAATAATTCCGTGCTAATAAATTATTTTATTTTGATTTTTTTTAAACTCATGACAAAAAATGCAAAATATGTACGGAGTTTAACGTTTATTTTTAAATATAGAATTACTTCCGTAAATAGCTAGTAATGTGCAAAATTAGCCAGTAGATGATGAGTGTAATCACGTCGATTTCCTACAATTAGGAACAATACATGGTGCTTCACGTCACCGCCGGGGTACCCTTGAGCAAGGTACTGAAACCCAAATACTCACATTGCACCCTGCAGTGAGCTGGGGACTCATTCGAGGCTGAACCCTGCCGTGCTCATCTGTAGCTGGGACAGACTCAGCATCCTCCCAAAAAGGGGTAAAACGGTCAAGAAGTAAAAAAAAAAAACTAGGAAGAGAGCGACTCAAAAATAAAGGTAAAGCTTTACCTCATGTCCAACAGAAACTGTCGGTGTCCTTTCACATTATTAACATTCACACATGACGCTTTCATTAAACAAACACAACCAGCCTTATCTTAAATCAGCCGGTCAACAAGACAGCACGGACTGGTTTCTAACCTTAACACACATTTTGATGAGTAACCTTTCCAAAAGGTAGACATTTTAACAATTCAAATCCTAAATCCCAAATATTTTTATCACAATTGCATATATACACACACACACACATACATATTTTTTTTCATTCATCCATTCCCAAGCATGGCAGGTCAGTCCTCTTGGTCCAGGTTTGCTTGTCTGGTGCTGGGTGTTTCTGCATACACCGATTCCAGCAGCTCCTCTGAGGGGGCTGCAGAGGGGGGGGCGAAGTTGAAACCTGAGCTGAAGTCTTGGCCAAGCTGTAACTGAGGGTCTGCAGCAGGACGTGTCTGGAGGGCCTGCCTGTCATCCTGCTGGACCTGAGCAAGCTTCTCCATCTCTGCATGTTTACGACCTCTCCTCTTTCCAAGGATCTTGACATAGTTGGCTGGAACAAGTCCTGTGGTTTGCCCATCAACACTGGCCAGCAGCCAGCCTCGCACCCTGGGCTGTTGCTCTGACACGAGACAGAATAATAAACATATCAACAACAGAGATATTCAAACTACATAGGAGACATAATTAGCATAGTATTCTGAAATATAGTGTGCAGAAAAGCTTTACCAGGGTCGTGACCATTACTTAACTTGTAATGATTTTAAAATAACTTTTTAAATACCAGTACATAAGATTTTTTATTTTTATTTTAGTCTTGTGCATTTCAAAAAACAATCACTTTAAAGTTCCAAGACCTAAACAAGAAAACATAACAAACAGTGTGACACCAAGTGGGATTATTACTGTAAAACCGGGCAGTGAAATCTCACCTTTAGGGGCAAGGTTCATCAAATCTCCAGCACGCAGAGAAATTTCCTCCTCCGACGTGGCCGAGAAGTCATATTCTGCTCTAGCGACGACGTGGTCATCCTCTCCACTGGCCCAGTTAGTGGCTAAATGAAATAAACAAAAGATTGTGTAACTGCGAGACTAAATGTCATGTATCAGCCATTTCATTTCAAATCCATTTTCATAGTGTACAGAGGCCGAGATATTAATAAGTATGTCAATAGATACTTCTCAGACAAGGGGATGAACAAACAACAGTGCAATCAACCTGCTCTTGGGCTAAACAAAGTGCAGAATATTGGATTCCAGTCTTACCGGTGTCTTCAGAGTCAGAGCTAGAGCTCAATAGCTTCCATATGAGATAGGGTCCCCCCAAAACAACAGCGAAAAAAAGAAAGATTGGCCAGGATTTGACTGGTTGGTTCTCCATCCCTGCTGCAGCCGTAGCCAGGGAAGCATTGGCACTGTCGTCCCACAGGTCCTCGACCTCAGACTCTGCTCTCCTCCCCAGTAGCCTCAGAAGTCTTCTGTACAGGTACCGCAGGGAGCGCACCAAAGCAAAAGCTGACAATACTCGAGTTAGGTGTGCACGTAATCTTGTTAGGTGATTTGCTACGTCCAATACGGCACGAAAGCTGTTATACACAGCCGAGAACGTGGCATCCATCATCATACTGACTGAAGCGAAGGCCTGAACGATGCTTTCAATGGACTGAAAGGCACCGCGGCTGCTCTCTTCAGCCTGCTGTACAAAGCGACTGGGGGCAATCTCTTCGTTGTGGAGGAGGCGGTTGTATCCTCCGAGGCCATAACCACCACCGTACGTGTAGGGGCTGTATCCACTGTAGACAGAGCTCCCATAAGGGCTATAGGAAGAGGGGAAAGAGCTGTAGGATGGGCGGTAGGTCTGCTGCCCCTGACGAGGTGGCACTGGCGGAGCCATCCTTGTAAGAACCGGTGGTACAGCAGCTCGATGGGGACCACCCTGTGGTGCTATATTTACAGACCTGTTTGAAGAAATGGGTACATATGTTAAGAGATCTCACAAGGACGTCATTAAATGCAACTTGCGCTTATAATGTATGCACTTAAAATTAAATGTGCTCAATGTCCACCAAACCTATAGACTGGCAAAGGATTCAGTTTCATAGCATAGCATGAAAGCCAGACAGAAACGACATTTCATGTGCATTTTTAAAAGAATCATCTATTTAAAACTGCAGAAAGTGTCATAAAGTGAGAATTCGTTTAAAACTGAAGGACCGGCGATCACGTGACCACCGAAGGCCTGCTCGACTCTCTCCATATTAGCTGCTTGGATTTGCCCATGATTAAAACTCACATTTTTACAAAAATAAATGTGAATTAAAGCGTTGATCTGTTCGGAGCTTCATGGAAGAGCCTTTCACTGCTTGGATCATACTCCGGTCAATTTTAACAATCTCGACACAACGAGTTAGCAAAACTGTTAGCTAAAAAGAAGCAGATAACCCAGAATAGGAAGCTATCGCGCCGAGATTGTAGTTTACCTGTAGTTCAGGGGTACACTCATCGCCCCAGGAATCCGCCTTTCCCATGGCTTTGGCGGAGCCTGTGAATCCATCTCAAAACTTACACGCAAACGTAAAAAAATGGAATAATATGCAGCTCTGTCAACTCAGCGCTTCATATATGGCGACAGCGGCTCGTTCTGCTGCATTCACGTGTTCCTTGTAATTTCCAAATAAACTACATTACTCACTCAACACAACAGCGTATACATCGGTTGCCCTGACAGCCTTATTCAAACTCTAAACAATTATTTTATGAATTTAGAACGCATTGTATACGGGTGAACTGGAAAAATATTTTGCAACATCAATGTAGACAGAGACGTCAGAGAACCATATGGTTTGCAAACTGCGGATTATCTTAAAGGCGGCGCACTGAGTCTAATAAACAGACCAAAATAATAGATTTACGAGTGTAGATTTAATTAAAAATTAATCTCCCGGAACCAGTAGCGCTATTTATCTTTACCCTAGAACTGTGTCTGCTTTAGTGGGTTTCTATTGTTTTCTTTGTCATGTTTTGCTGCTTGAATCGTGCCAACGCATTCATAAATCATCACATTTGGATTTCATAAACGATTAGTACAGTCTGAACTAGAAAAGCGAGCATAAGGCAGGTCCTAAAGACACAATAAAGATAATAAACAGTAAACGCCGCATTTAATCAATCATAACTCAATAAAAACTGAAGTGATCTTCACGCGTTTTCCTCTGCCAAAGTCGCACATGTAGGTGTGATACAGGACACGCGGCTCGATGAAATTTAATATTTATAACGGGCTTAACAGTAATAGAATACTGTATTGCTATATGTGATGTATGAGGTGTTTAGCAAAACACACGCGACACATGTATTCATTCAAATAAATTATATTTTCGGTTATTTATTAAATATTATACATACAAGCATATATTATTACTAATTACACAGTAATATGATAGAAAAGCAGATTGCTCTATTCACCTATTTTAATAGCTTGAAAAATTAAGAAACAAAATACAAACACATCTTATTTTCTTATAGAAAATATAACACAATAGACATGTTACTATATATATAAAAATAAAATAATATTTATATTTTTCTCCAAGGTAAATTCGAGTTGGAAGTTGCTCATGAAAGTTGAAATGTGCTAAGAGCCCTGGAAGGGTTTTGCAGAGCTTCTTCCTCATGCTTCCTTTCTGCAGGTCAATGGAGGCAATATGTTGTATCCTGAGCTGTAGAAACAGACACAACCAGTGACAACAAGTTGGAATGATGGTGGTCGGTGCCAAACCGTCTCCTCAATGTGTTCCCCAAGCAGAAAAAGGTCCTCCCTTCTGACCTCCTCCCTGACGACGTACTGAAGCTTGGTGACTGAAGCTCTGCAGCTCTCATCAGCGTTGCTCCGCCTTCTGACGGAATCACTGGGCCACCGTAGTGGGTGAGACGCTGCACATCGCTGAGGTGATCGATGTACTTCCAATTAATCTGTCCAGTCGTTGCGATTGGACTGTAGGGCCTGCAGAGAAAGAACCAGACCCTGCTCAAACAAGCCCAAACAGCAAAATGCTGCTCGTCACATTCAACCATAACTGCGCCAAGGAACAGACAACTGTATTTACATATAAAGTTCTGCACAAATCGGTCGACAACAATTACTTACCTGCAACAGATTAGGTGCCAACTTCAGCATGTGGCCTGCAGCCATCATTACAAATACTTTCTCACCAGTCACCGGATGTGGGAAACTTGTGGGTTTCCTTTCAGCTCACACCCAAGCTGGTTGCAAACCAACATTGGAGGCACGCCCATCCATCGTCTCACACACACAAACACAAACACACACACGCACACGTTTTAGGTTTGACCATGGCAGCACATCCATATTTAGCCTGGTCTTCCTAGCATCTCCTCTCCAGCATCAGACTCGTCATCCACCGAATACAGCCACCTGTAGAAATATGGACAATTAACGCGTTTGCAACAGAAATGTCCAAAAATTTGATTGGATTTTACGTGGACGACCTTTGTAATGTATGTGGATGAGGGAGGGGAAAATTGCGAGTCTCTCTGAGGTATTTGTAGGCCTTTGGACCATGCAGATGAAGCATGAGGGCAAACTCTCTGCAGTCCTTGGAGTACTCATGGCCCTGCTTTGCCATGAAGTCTATTTGAAGATCTGAAATTGTATGAGAATAAAAGAATAATTCCCTTTCATATAATAACTCTATAACAACTATAATAACTCAAGACTTTAATAAAGAGGATAAGAATAAGATGTATGTGAATTTCAAAGTGCAACTATCTTACCTGAGTAGAAACCAAGCCTCTCTTTGAGTTCTTCATTAATGAGGTTCTTCTCTCAGATCCCCCAACAGACTCTTTACCGTGGTCTTTGCCCTCTTTTCTCTCGCCCTGGCAT
This sequence comes from Takifugu rubripes, assembly GCF_901000725.2. Lineage (NCBI taxonomy): Eukaryota > Metazoa > Chordata > Actinopteri > Tetraodontiformes > Tetraodontidae > Takifugu > Takifugu rubripes. Next base: position 2,321,092 of record NC_042288.1, on the reverse strand, counting down.
TCTTCTTCTCTCGCTCCAGACTTTCCACTCTTGCTAAAGCTTCATTGAGTCTAGCCTTGAGAGCGGACGGAGAAGCAGGCAAGGCATAGCTATGATCCTAGTAGGAGGGACGCACATGGTTTGAGTGACGTTCAGTTCCACACACACCACTAGAGGATGGCCCACATTCGCTTCTCACCTGCCCAATATGAGCGGCAGCAAACAACAGAGGTTTTATTATGTCTAAGACCCTTTTGATGGGATATTTAAAATGGAAATGCTCACATCATTCGGCTTAGGTTGTGAGTATGAGGTTGAAGCTTCTGGGTCACCCCGAGTGGCCACAGACGGGCTCCCTTCAGCTTTTCTGGAGGTCGAGGTAGTCCTGCCCTTTTCCGGCTAAAATGAAAATGCACAATACTTGGGAAAAAAATAAAAAAGCCCTGTGTCTGATAATAGAATATTTATATGTCTGAAAGCTAAAGGGCTTATGATGATATACCTACTCTTTGGAGGTGAACCAGGAAGCTGAAGAGGGAGGGAATAACACCATCTTTGAGTCGGACCACCTGTCCTGTCCTGTCAAAGTCATCCTGCTTAAAATGCTGACTGCAAATGACAGATGATTCAGTTGCAGTGAATCCTTCCCTCCTCAAAGCCAATTCCCACTTCTTCCTCTTGTCTTTGTCTTTGGGAAACCTTCAAGATGAAAAGAAGAGATCGGAGAGAGCCAACACAAGCACAATATAAATAGGAGCTCAAGCCTATTTATTCCATCAAATTTCTTAGAACCTTTCTTCAATAAAACTATTCTTACGCCTATCTGTTGGTAATGAACCAAAGCTGCTAAAATTGCGTGTTTGCAAACTATTCTGCAGTCAGATGTTCTGTTGTCTGTAGTTTATGCAAGTAAAAATCTGCTGGTCAGTGTTATATTAGCAATATTTGTTTCATTTCTACTATAGCATTCTCGTGTCAGTTGTAATCTAAGTCTGTGTAAAGGAAAATGTGATTTATAAAATCTCAGGTGATCCAATACCTGGCTGTAAACATAGCTTAGCTAACTTCAGCTAACATTAGCAAGGCAAAGTTTCGCTGGTGGACATAAATATAGTATAATAACATTCTAATCACAAAATAAACCCAACACTAATGTTCAACCTTACCTGTGAAAAGTAATCCCCCGAGCCCTGCTCCCAGTAGTCCGCCGATTTGTACAGGAATAGGCTGCACAGTGCTCCGGCATCTCCCCCGGTTCCACTACGATGACCGGACCAAGATGGCGGCCGGATGTCTTGGGTCACAGATGCGGCGTCTACTCTTTATTTATGTCGATGCGTTCCTCCATATCTCATCCACATATTAATATAGCACATACATAGTCTGGAGTAAAACAAGGTTAAATAACACCGTAGGTTGCTTTGTGATCAAAAACTCTTGGCTTTGGAAGATTAAAGGTCAAAACAGCAACGCTTACTTTTGGCCACTAGAGGGCGCAGTCACTTTACAAAATAGATACACCAGCCACTTTTAGGTTGCATTAATTTAAAAAACAAAACAAAATAATAAAAAAAACAATCATATTAAGGTGTGTACGTTTTAATTAATTATCCATTGTATTGTTTAGCAAAAGAGAAACTTTCCTAAGCTGCACTAAAATGCATTTCCAAAGGTGAATATTGTACTAAAGTTAAAGCAGTCAAAAAAAAATTTAAAACTGTTGCACAACAACCATACGACAAGACCGAAAGCATATCCAGATATGAGTAGTGAGGCTATTTGAACTCTACATCTAAGGTTTATTGCCCTCAACTGCTCTCTGGGGTGGGTTCTTTATAGAACGTCTTTGTTAAATTGCCTAATAATGAATCCATCTAAACTCTGTTACTATTAAAAACTCAACTTTGATTCTTTCCCGTTATAACTGCCCTATTTATTTCCAAGTAGCAAATTCAGGCATCGGCACCGATGCTCCAGTTGGATTATCTAAAGTCAATAATTTCAAAGATGAAACGTTGCAGAGATGAAAACGTGTCGCACGGTGGAACTCTTGGGTCTCGTGTTCCTGCCTCTGAAACTGGCAGGGTCGAATTAAGCTGCAGGTCAGCCCCCACGTTCTCAGAAGTTTTGGGGGTTGGGGGGTGGTTGTTCAGTATGCTATAGTAACATCGTTAGAGCTGTGAGTGCAGGCGAAGCTGCTCACTGTGGAGGCGTCGGTTTGGTTGAAGGTTTGGTTTCAGGTGGGGACCTGTGATGTCAAGTGTGATGTATGTAAGGCGACGTCAGAGGAGGGACGCCACAACGCCGCTGCTGGTGAAAGGACAGTAGCTGAGTGTGGCTCAGAGAGATGAGAGTGTGGGATGACGAAGACGATGACGATGATGATGATGATGATCTGCTGCCTCTCACCAGAGATAGGTGATGTTGGTTGATGTAAAACCAGTTCAAACCAATGTTGAAATCCACTTCATACGCATGATTCTCACACAAAATGTCATTCGATCCCGTCGTACCTACAAAACGGTGCTTTAAAATCAGCTCAAACCTTTACAACCCTCCAAAGTTTCCTTGCCACAACGCTTTAAATAGATTCCTGAAATGGGAAACCCCTCTGGTTTTCCATCAGAAGACGGTGAGCCGACCTAGACTCCAGTTTCTTTTTGTGTTTCAGCTTGATGTTGCTTTGGCAGCCAGCTGTTTCTGTTTCCTGCTTAAGCGGCAGCGTTACTGAATATGCTGCCATTCCGACAGACAGGCGGACGGCACAATATGGGAGAAATAGGGAAGGAAGGAAACGTCTCAACCAAGAATGGATTTTTATCTCATCAGAAGCAGAAAACGTGTACAATCAGACCATAACAGCAGTTCAGCCTTTCGAAGGAATCACTTTTTAAATAGGAAAGTTATGATTTCCAACATGATTTTAAGAAAGAAACCTACACGCTGGGGTTGCCCCCATTGGGATTTATCATATATAAATTACAACAGCAGACCTGTGACATCACCACAACTCCGGAGTCATTCTCTGCTTCTGAAATTCCTCTCTTCCTGAATGGTTCTTTGCTGTTTTTTTGCTGGGTTGGCCAGAAAGTGGTGTGGGTACTTAACAGCATCGCCACCGCAGCACTGGCGTGTTGCTCTGGGAGGTATCGGCATGGTGCTTGGAAATCCTGGACTGGTCAGAATCAGGTTTGCCAAGTTGAACAAACAGGAGGAAAAAAAACTAAAAGCAAAGACAAGAAAATCCCCGTCAAACACAGCCGATGCGGCTTGTTTATAATACAGACGTAATAGTTCATGCAGGTATTCAGTCTGGTGGACCATGACACGATGAAGTCAGCGTGGGGTTTTCCAGCATGAGTTAGCTCATGTGCAGCAACATTACCTGTAATTAAAATCTGCTGCAGGAAGTTTGATAATTGTAGGATCTGTAAAATTACGCATGAGGCGGAAGCAATAACAGCGAGGCTGGAAAAACACACACACACACACACATCTAGTCAATCCAGATATCTGCTGTGTGCATCTCTATGCGCGTGTCTGAGTTCACGCACAAGTCACGGCTACGAGAAAGTGTTTGCAGAGCATCAAAGGAAGGAGGAGGAAAGAGCCGAGAGGCGCGGAGGGAAGGAGGGGAGGAGACAGAGCAGCAGTGGTGGGGCTTTACTGGAAACAGGTGGCTGAACAGGTCGAGCTTGCCTCATCTAGGACATGGTTGGAGACGCTCTGTGCTGGGCGCCGAGGACGCGCGTGTGCGTGTGCGTGACGCAACACACACCGGTTCAATCACACGCGTGCTGAAACCGCTCCAGCCCAGGATAACAGTAGTCCTTTATGGTGAATCATCTCAACTGGTTTGTGGCTCAGCTCTGAGTTATTACGCAAGCTTTTGCGTCATTGTGAAATCGTCATTGGTTGTTATTTTAAATCAGCGACTGTGATTAAGTAGTTTGTCCTGTAACTTTATATGAGCAAAGCCACATTATTGGACCTCTGGGTCGTTCAAATCGACTCTCTTTATGTCATTTTGTGGAGGAAGAGGGTTGAAATGTGTTAAAGTTTGTCTTGCAGCACAAAACAAGACAATTTAAGGACACACCAGCCCCTATTTGTGTTGAAGGGATTATAATAAATACAAATATCCACACTCCTGCTCCTGCTGACACACACGAAAAAGTGAAAATACATCGAGCTGATTACAAAAACTGATAAAATTGTGACTCTCAGCAATTATGTAGTCATATCAGGAAGTGTCCGAAACAATTGGGGAACAAACGGATATAAAGAAACGGATGAATCTCGACACAAAATGACGCATTGAAAATGGTAAATTAGGAAAAGCAGCTTTTGCACAAACTGTCTTGATTCACGTTTACCTGTGGTTCATTTACAACAAGGCAGGAAGGAAGTGTTTCACCTCAGTCTACCAGAGAAAACAGCTCCAGTCTAAGAGGCTGCGTTCTCTGGAAGCTCAGCTCGCTACGGCTGAAAAATGCTCTTTTCAAGGTGATGCCCAGCAGCTACACAGCCACTGATTACTTATTTATCTGGAGCGTCCCTTTTAACAGCGGCTGGTTGGTTGGTTTCGGCTCCTCGATGGGTGGGAGCCTCTCTGGTCACCTGGTCTGGGCTTTGCTCTTCGTGTGGGTGCAAATGAATCTTTTCTACCAACGTCATGACTGGGTGTAGTCTGTTTCACTTTCACTCTTAAGATTTTCTCAAAGTGGAAAATAACAAGTTTCCTCGGGCCCTCGCTCACCACGCGTGGTTCACCCGACCGTTTGTACCATAGACTGACAAACCAGTGAGGAATACAGCGATTTTATTTGTACTTAACAGTAGAAAAAAACAAGTAGCACTTCATACAAAGAAATAATCCAAATATTCAATATCCCCGACTGCCAGGGGGAGAGCGCCTGGCGTGGCGGGACTTTGGCGCTTGTTCAGTCCAGACACGCGTCCATGAGAGGGTGAACAAGAAGAAATACTCTGAGAACTCTGAATAAGACACCATCACATGACATAGTCATTACAGTGGAAGGACCACACTCAAGTGTGCTTCGCTCCAACTTCCTCAATGGAAATTTTAGTACCTAGACGTTTCTTCAGCGTCTGTGCAGTTTCTCGTTTTCATTCTCAAGACTGCTAACAGGTATTTACAGAGTGCACGTCGTGGTAAAAAAAAAAGGTAACAGTGTAACGCAACAGGCGTGTGCACGGCGTGTGCGCGGCAGGAACAATCAGTTATTGTCAAGGTAGCTTTGATTAAGATGCAAATTGTTGACAATAGAAAAGACAGAGAAATTCATTCATTTCCATTAAAATATGTCGTCGGTACAAGTCAAAGTATTTTATTTATTTATTGAAGAAGCTGGAAGCAAATGGACCAGTGAGGTGACGCCCCAAGTTCCGGTTTCTGGTCGAAACCCAATGGCAAACCCGACCCGACTTGTTCTCCATGTGGGTGGAACACCCTCAATTAAGAAAGAAATACATTTTCCCACGTCAGGCCGCCTCTTTTCAAACGGCTGTGAGCTAATTTGTTCATCGTGATGCTAAGGTTGCTAAGCTAAAGGTGCGATTCTCGAGTCTCTGCGTACGTCAGGCAGAGAGAAATCAAAGGAGTCCGGAAACTTTGAGGCGGCGTGATTGGGGCCCTCGCTGGACACCGCTACAGCGGTAGGTCCTGCCGGTGCGACGAAGCCCGCTGCACCCGCGAGGAGAGGCCAGAAGGCTGAACGAGGCCACCGCCAGGCTGCTTCTCTTCTGTTCCTGCTGTCAGACTAAAGATGCTTCAGTTGTTGTGTCGGGTGGCTTTGATCCAGTCAGCCAAAGTCAGGAAGTGAGTCTCCGAGCCTGTTCTGCTATTTGAGTAGGGGTTTTGCAGATTCTTGAGAGGCTGGGAGCCGTCTTGTCTCAACTCCATGTGGCTCCCGTTGCTCACGGAACGGGGAAGCAGGTTGGTGTACGTATTTCCGTGGCTTTCCATCGTGGGCTGCATAACTGAGGCGTGGGACTCTTGTCCCACTGTGATCTGAGGCTCCTGCTTCATTTGGAAGACAGGCTGGGACCCTTCCTCCATCAGATCTTTGATAAAATCCTCTCCATCCATCCCCGCTAGGAACAAAGAGCCATTACAGCTGTTCTGGAGGGGATTGAGGGGATTGAAACTGGGCCACACAGTCTGGAGACCCTGGTTGCTGCTGCCTGGGCGGGTCTGGGCGTGAGTGTCGGGGGGAAGCACCTCTCTTTGATTCTGCATGTGGAAGAGCGGCTGGGACTGGGACTGGGGCTGGGACATGGACTGGGACTGGGACTGGGGCTGGTTTGCTTCAGCTCCTTGCGAGGTTGCATCCAAAATCTGCAAGTCCCGGATGGAGAGTTGAGGCAGAATGTGGCTCTCAAAGGTGTTGTGCTCCATCCGGTGGGGGTAACCCGATTCAGACCCCCGGCCCGGCTGCTGCTGCTGCTGCCTGCCGCCAGCGGGACACGAGAGACTGCTGACGCCAGCAGGGGTGTGCATGGTGACAGTCTCCATGGAGAGATTGGGATTCACCCACGAGTGGCCGCCGGGCACGGCTGGAGGCTGTGACGTCATCGGTGCCGGCTGAGCCCCCGGGTTGTAGACCGACGGTTGCTGGTTGAAGACCGGCGGCTGTTGTTGCATTGTTGCTGCGGGCTGTTGCCTCAGGTACATGTCTACAAAACAGAGAGAAAACCTTGAGCGCGGCTTCAATGAGTCATCACGCGCTGCTCGGAATTCGGAATGATTAAAGGCGGCAGTTGCATCTATTTCTTTACGCATCTCTTTTTAAAAAAAAAAAACTACAATCAAACAAGTCACCTTTTCTCATGGTACTCTGGGAGACCGCCTTTGGTCTGTTCATAGCCAGACATGAAAAGGGCCCACCTAAGAAAAGCCAGAAATATCTATTAAAACACACGTACACACACACACACACACACACACACAGAGGTATTACTGTTTCTCGTACTTGACAGTCCCGATATCCTCATGATGTTCTCTCTTCTGCGCTTCTTCTCGTTATAGCCATAAGGATCTACGACAATAAAAAAGAAACCCATCAATCAATGATCAGCTCCGAGCTGGGTCAGGAACTCCAGGTACCAGTTCGTCGGTAGCCCGAGGAGGTCGACCACCGCTCACCTTTATCATCAGGCAAATATCTGAAGTCCATTGATTCGCTGACTTCCTGGTCGGAGGGTCTGCGCAGCTGCATGTGCACCGTGACCGAGTCCATGATGGCGGTGTTGTAGTAGGGCGGCGTCTTGAAGACGATGGCTACTTGCCGATGAACGTCGGCCTGGGAAAAGGATCCTTTGGCCTCCCAGCCATCGGTGGAGAAGAACCGCACCTCGATATCATCTGCAGGAGAGGGGGACGATGGGAAGACGGGCCTGTTATTACTGACGCCGCATGGACGGAGCGAAATTTGGGGACATGAACATTTGGGGGGGGGGGGAATGTACCTTTCTGCACTTTATCACATAGCAGGAAGATTTCATCTCCTCCTTTGACGCTGCCGCTGTTCCTGTTGATCCGACAGATCCTCAGCTCAGCCGTGTTTGGGGCCCCTAATCACGTCCACACAGAGTTGTAAGAGACCCAAATCCAGTCTGACCTACCAGCCTGGCTAAAGTGGTTCAGTGGAACGCTCTCAGTAGGCAGCCCGGTTTTAAGACCACATCAGCCGGGCCAGTTGAGACACATGTCACATGCATGCAGAAGAGGAAGTGCTCTGTGGTAACAGCTTTGGGGTAGGGTGTATGAAAGCACTTCCTCTTTCTAAACTTGAGAAACACTGAAGTGAACGCTGAAAACTGCCTTCTGACTGTAGCCGGCGCTCACAACAGGCTCAGACGCTGCATAAGAACAGTTGCCCGTCAATTCAAATCACTCAGTCTCCTTTTCTTAAAGAATTTTAGATCAGTAGACTCTAAATAATGTGTCAAACAGGTGACACACGAGGCAATTTCACAATTCCAAAGCCACTCACTGTTGTCGTAGATGGGATTAGTGACAATGGGCCTGAGGGACTGGCTGTACTGGCCCGTCTCGTCCTGCAGGGAAACCTGGATGCACAGGCGAACCACATTCAGGTCGTACTCCTCCGTCAGCAGCAGCTGCTCACGAGGCACTGAGGACACACACGCAGACGTCATCAATGTCAGTGCTAACATGCTAATCCATCAGTTGTGTTTACTATGTTTGGGCGACAAAAGCCCCTCGAGGTGTGTGTGTGAGTCGGCGACCTCTTGGTTTTAGCTGCAAGTCAACACTTGGAGTCATATTCCGCTTATTTCCGTGGAACAAAGTGTCATTGTGAAAATGCTATTTCCCTTTGGTGACTGAAAGTAATCGTGACAGAAAAAAGAGGATCAAAACATCAAAATGCCAGTTTAAACGGGACCTTTTTGATCCTCAAACACCTCAGTGAGGTGAAAAATCATACAAATGGTTGAGAAATTGTGTGTGTGTGTGTGTGTGTGTGTGTGTGTGTGTGTGTGTGTGTGTGTGTGTGTGTAGGGGGCGGGTGGAGTTGACGTTATCGCCACCGCCGAGTCTGTAAGTTGTCCCCACAACCACAACTTTGGATCCTATTAAAAACGTCACAGATAAGCTCGGCAGCCCACACAAGTGTAGAGAGTGAGGAGCTGTATTCACGACAGACTGAGACACCCACACACAACGTGCACAGGGGTTTCACATCTGCCTCTTCCTTCATCACACAATTTCTCTCAGGCTGGCTCGACCCGAGGAGGCCATCCCCTCCCACGATGCGTCACCACGGCGATGCTCTGCAACGTCTCCCTGGGGTGGAAAAAGCGACCACAGTGCCTCCTGAGAATGCCGTGACGTGTGTGAAAGCGCCAATAATTTGTCACTCTTGTGAGTCCATAAATCTAAAATCTTTGACATTCTGACACACAAAATCTGCTGAGCTGTTACGCCCGAGAGGCACACACCTGCTGGGCCAGAAGTCAGACAGGAACTGGTCAAAAGAATCAAATCTGGATGCAGCTTTATCATCGTAAAAGACACCACACTGTCCTCTTTACCTGTCCCGCTATAACCAGTCCATTTATCCTCTCTGCCCCACTATAACCAGTCCATTTACCCTCTCTGCCCCACTATAACCAGTCCATTACCCTCTCTGCCCCACTATAACCAGTCCATTTACCCTCTCTGTCCCACTATAACCAGTCCATTTACCCTCTCTGCCCCACTATAACCAGTCCATTTACCCTCTCTGCCCCACTATAACCAGTCCATTTATCCTCTCTGTCCCACTATAACCAGTCCATTTACCCTCTCTGCCCCACTATAACCAGTCCATTTACCCTCTCTGCCCCACTATAACCAGTCCATTTACCCTCTCTGTCCCACTATAACCAGTCCATTTACCCTCTCTGTCCCACTATAACCAGTCCATTTACCCTCTCTGCCCCACTATAACCAGTCCATTTACCCTCTCTGTCCCACTATAACCAGTCCATTTACCCTCTCTGTCCCACTATAACCAGTCCATTTACCCTCTCTGCCCCACTATAACCAGTCCATTTACCCTCTCTGCCCCACTATAACCAGTCCATTTATCCTCTCTGTCCCACTATAACCAGTCCATTTACCCTCTATGCCCCACTATAACCAGTCCATTTATCCTCTCTGTCCCACTATAACCAGTCCATTTATCCTCTCTGTCCCACTATAACCAGTCCATTTATCCTCTCTGTCCCACTATAACCAGTCCATTTACCCTCTCTGTCCCACTATAACCAGTCCATTTATCCTCTCTGTCCCAGCATAACCAGTCAATATGCCGTCTCTGTCCCACTATAACCAGTCCATTTACCCTCTCTGTCCCACTATAACCAGTCCATTTACCCTCTCTGTCTCACTATAACCAGTCCATTTACCCTCTCTGTCCCACTATAACCAGTCCATTTACCCTCTCTGTCTCACTATAACCAGTCCATTTATCCTCTCTGTCCCACTATAACCAGTCCACTTATCCTCTCTGTCCCACTATAACCAGTCCATTATCCTCTCTGTCCCACTATAACCAGTCCACTTATCCTCTCTGTCCCACTATAACCAGTCCATTATCCTCTCTGTCCTACTATAACTGGTCCATCTATCCTCCCTGTCCCACTATAACCAGTCCATTTACCCTCTCTGTCTCACTATAACCAGTCCATTTACCCTCTCTGTCTCACTATAACCAGTCCATTTACCCTCTGTCCCACTATAACCAGTCCATTTACCCTCTGTCCCACTATAACCAGTCCATTTATCCTCTCTGTCCCACTATAACCAGTCCATTTATCCTCTCTGTCCCACTATAACCAGTCCATTTACCCTCTCTGTCTCACTATAACCAGTCCATTTACCCTCTGTCCCACTATAACCAGTCCATTTATCCTCTCTGTCCCACTATAACCAGTCCATTTACCCTCTCTGTCTCACTATAACCAGTCCATTTACCCTCTCTGTCTCACTATAACCAGTCCATTTACCCTCTCTGTCCCACTATAACCAGTCCATTTACCCTCTGTCCCACTATAACCAGTCCATTTACCCTCTGTCTCACTATAACCAGTCCATTTACCCTCTGTCCCACTATAACCAGTCCATTTTTGTCTTCTGTGGGAGGATGAGAATCTGAGGGAGGAAGAAACAAAATCTGCCTGCACCAAAGTGGAAATATCAAAGGTACTGGTGGAACATGTTCGGGGCGTGCGCACGTGCTGCTGGATCGGTGCATGAAAAATGTGTCAGAGGTGCTGCGGCAGCAGCTTGTTGGCTGAAGGCCGCAGCTGCACGGGTCAGGAGGCTCACCACGGCGGCAGCAGCGATGGCACTAGCAGGTGGATGTGAGGGTTAGCGTGTGCGTGGGAGCAGAGCGTGACAGCGAGAAAGAAGAGGAGTCAGGTGCCAAACGTCGCCACAAGCAACGTCTCCACTGTGATTCACAGCCACTTTCACGGTGTGTAGAATATTACACTGCATCAATACACCAGCCGTGCACGGTGTCAAGAGGGGGAAAAGAAGGGGAAAATGTTCTGTGCCCCCGCTAATCTGTCGCAGATTTGCAAAACGCGTTTGTGCATTTAGTTGAAGGAATATTTTACATGAAATACACTAACATCAACGTTTCTGATTGAAATATTCATATTTATATAAAGATGTGCGCTAAGACTTAGCATAACTAGCGCAAGCTTGAACGTCCCCCAGCTCCTTCAGGTGTTTAAAGAGACACTATTTGCTGTTGAGTTTTAGGAACACGTGATTCTCCGTCAACACTGGAGTCAGATAATCCCCTAAATTAAATCTCTGGGTGAAGCTTGACAAAGAGGACTAGAAAATCTGATGCAAAGGTCAGAACAGGTCGGTTATTCCTGTTCTCTAAAGCAAGGACAATCAGGGGAAGTTTAAACGGAGAAGGTTTACATTTATGGAACTCGTACTCAATCAAAAATTCATTATTTTAGGCAGTTTTCTCTGATCATCCAATAATACAACAGAATTCTAACAATAAAAGCCACATTATTGAAATGTGTGCCCCCGATTATAGAGTGTAAAGCTTGTTAAGGTGGTAATAATGGTCAAATACAGCTTTAAATCACAGGGAGGCTTCAGAGGACTAGAACGCCGCTTTAATTTCCCTCCAGGTGCTGTCCACAGAGGACGCAGAGGTCTGCCCTATACTGTGTCCTATACTGTGTCCTATACTGTGTCCTATACTGTGTCCTATACTGTGCCCTATACTGTGTCCTATACTGTGTCCTATACTGTCCCATAGCAGAAGGGCAGAGACAGTCGTGGCAGAAAATAACAAAGACTTTTGTCAGAAAGATGGTAAATGAAATGGCTGCTGTTTTAGCATCTGTGGTCTTAAATGTTTGTGAGCAGGTTTGAAGGACACATTCGAAGGTTAATGTGAGCTAAAGACACTCGTCAACGTTGTAAATGTCAGTGTTTCTACAATATCGGTACATGAAAATGTGCGTTTTAGCATTTAACCGATGCCGATTCATCCATTTTGTCCTTTTTCCTGAGGAATATACACATGATAGTGCGCGAACACAACGCTGCCATTGAAGACGAAGCCTTCAGCGTCTACATAGTTTTATAATCTTCATCTCTGCGAGCTGGGGAAACCCCTCCTCCCACCCTCCCCCCATCAATGAATCCCGCATTCCCAGCTCTCACGTGGCGTCCTGCATTCTGCTGGATTGAGCAACTGTGACTAAGAATGGGGAAGTAGCTCAACGCCTGTTTGTACACATGACCGCCCGTCTGTCAGCAGCATGACTGAAGAAACGCCATTAAACACAGCGTGCTGGCACAGCCACCAAATGACCAGACACACACACACACACACACATCCCGTATATACATGGAACCACACAACATTCCTGCTTATTTGGTACATTATGACCATAAACTCCGGAGTCGATAATTGGGAGAAGGAAGGGCAAATAAACTCAAATATCCCTGAAGGAGCAGCCCTGGGAGGGTCATGGTACGGTTGCCATGATTTTAGCCATTAGCTAAAGACAGCATAATATAAAACCTATAGATGTGATCGTCTGGGACACGTCACGCCCCCACCGAGCAGCGGCCTCCTCCGCCGTGTTGCTGTAACAAGGTTCCACTGAGAATAGCGCCTTAAATAAAACAGACGTTTCCCAAAAAAGCGGCGGCCCAGAAATAGGTGACCACTCTGTTTATGCTCCCCGGAGGGTTTATTGAGATTCCGTTCTCAGCCGAGACGAGAAGAATTGCAACACATTTACCCCTGAAGTCGGGGGGAGACGGAGCCACTCACCACTGAAGGGGTTGATCCCTCTGTTGATCCTCTGGAGGATTGCATCCTTCACTTCCCTCCTCTTCACACACTGAATGCCCAGATTCTGAAAACTGAAAAAAAAATAAAAATAAAACAAAGATAATAATTCAGTTCTGGTGTAACAGGTAACTTCTGATGACCAGAAAACACCTGAAGAGAAGGAACCAGCAATCAAATAAGTAAAATAGTAGTTAAATAAAGAGACATTATTTAGTTACACAGAATCCCCCCCCCCCCCCCCCCCCCCCCCCCCCCCCCCCCCACACACACACACACATTGTTTTTCATTTTAAACCCACTATAGGTGATGTCATATGGGGAATTCCCATATTGCATTCTTTATCGCAGACAAATATGCTTGTGTGTGTGAGTGTGAGCACGTGTGTGTGTGTGAATGTGTGTGTGAATGAGTGTAATTGCGTGTTTTGATTAAAATCTTTGCCATGTATCTGATAGGTCAGATAGGGGTTCTGAAACCATCTAAGAGAATGTCACAGTTGGAATACACACACACACACACACACACACACTCACGCACGCACGCACACACAGGTAATGTCTCTGGGAAAGCCACAGTAATCAAGCACAACCACAGACGACATTTTGGGGAGGCACTCACGCGATCACTCTGCGGTCGGGGCCAAACTCGGCCTCGTAAAAACCGTCTTTGCAGTCCTTCCCGACCAGGTCGTGAGGGTGCGGCCGGTACGGCTCGTTCTTGGTCACCAGGTAAACCCGAACTTTCCCTTTGCCACAATAGTTGAGGATCTGAGCGGACGGGAAGAGAGAAACAGGGTCAGGGATTAATGATTTGCTCCGGTCGGTCGGTTGTTCTACGTGTCCTTCGTCATTACGTTTACTGACAGAAAGGAACCTTTGTGTTCAACTGACACTTTCACCCACGACGGACCGCTGAGGTCCGGTGTCACGTGGTGACGAAGCCCATTTGCATGGATGTGACTGAGCTAAGTAGCGCCGACAGACCTGCAGGCTGGGGTAAGTCCTGTTGTTGTCGGAGCTGTTCTCGCCGGGGATGCTTCCAGCTGAGCGACCTTCGCACTTGTACCTGAAGCGCATTCCTCTCTGCTTGGGCTGCTCGAAGATCTGGATCTCAGGCTGCATCACTGCAGAGATCAGAGGTCACCAAAGGTCAGCGTTGGAGCGCTTCTCAGTGGGTCCTGATGCTGCCCTGCTGAGCGTTTACAGGCAGCATCAGGACCGACTCAAACCGGACTCACTCCCATCTCTTAAACGCTTTCATGTCCTCTCGGCTGCACATAGCTGGTAAAAAAACGGCTTCTTTCAACATTCAGCCGCTTCGATCAGTATCCCAAATGGAAAAGCAGCAAATCCTTTTACAGCTCGTTAAGAACAGATTTCTCTAAATGGTCCCGATAAATGAATACACAAACTGGGCAATAAAGACATGTTAGTGAATGATCAATTTAGTCAGCACATGTCATTTCACAGCTATTAACCATCCCAGCACACCTTTAATTATTAATTCATAGTGTTTGGGAGCTTTTGAGCTTTAACCAATAAAGACGTACTGGTTTATATTAGAATGAAAAACAACAAAAACCTGGTTGAACCAAGTGCATCCTTGTGGCTTATGAACCTGTTTCTACACTCCCAACCTATCACCGCAAACAGGCTGTACGTTTTAGCTGCTTTGATACATTTACAATGAAATAGGGCAACAACACATGACGCCTGTGCGAGAGAGGAACTAAATGATCCAGGAAGTCTCGGTGTGTTTGCTAAACACTGTTGGTATAACAGGCATGAAGACAGAAGTATTCCTGTGGGGCCGACGGCCATCAACAATATTGACACACAGATCTTTCGCAGGTCAGAATGAAACAAGTCCCGTCGCATTTCTGGCACTATTACAAATGTTGTGCTTCCTCATTTCGCACCAACTTCTGCACAGAGATTGAGAGGGGAACTGCAGCTCAGAGGCAGATTTCTTTTTTTTTTTTACTGTATAAAATGGTGACAATTATAGCAGCCTCTCTCTCTCTCTCCCTCTCTCTCTCTCTCTCTCTCACACACACACACACACACACGCACACACACACACATTTAACAGATGTGAATGCCCATCAAGAAAGCAAAATGAGGAAGCGAAAGCCCTCAGACTGTTTAGCTCTTTATATGTTTGACTTGTGGTAACTTGTTTTAAAAGAGGGTGTATTAAAATGTACTCACTCAGGTGTGGATCACTCTCCAGCATGGGGGGCAGAAGAACTGTGGAGGAAAAACGCAACATCGTGTGTGACATCTCTGGTTTGTTGGAAGCAGCTCTGCAGGAGCCGACCTTTAATTACCAACATCACTGTGGCAAAACATATTTAGCTCCCGTGTGTGTACAGATTAAGACGTTACACTCTTTGAAAGTGAGCTTTCAGCGTGTAACTCTTCCCTTTGCTGTGTGAGTGAGTAAATAGACTGTTACTCACCATCCATGATGCACACAGACTTACACTCCGCCAACTTTCTGTCTGTGGAAGAACTCCTGTTGACTGAGTGACAGTCAAGCAGAAGTAATATTTATGGGGAGGGAGCGGACAGGGGAATTCCCCTCGGTCACCGCCCACTTAGTCTAAAATGACCAATCAGCAGCTGCGAGAGTCACCGCTGGGCGGGGTCAAGGAGTTGCCTGTTAACGGGGATGTGGGCCAAAAACACTTATACATGCGAACTTGATGATTACCTTTACTATAAACATAGTAAAAATAAACACAGATTCCCATGTTGGTCAGCACTATTTCACAAATGTTTGATTTTTTATGTTATACATCATACAAGAACTGACTGTAATTAGATTTACTCATATACCTTGATTTTCACGCAGATTTAAGCTCCTGCTCCCCCAGAGTTGAGGATAATATTGAATAACATTTGCTATGATTTTGCTTGAAAATGAAGGGAATGTTGACTCAAGGACATGTGACTTTAGGTGCTTTGCATTTGAGGACATATGAAGAAAATCTTAAAATCTGATTTACAATTAATATATATATTAAAAAAAAAAAAAAGGTCCACTATCATGAGGAGAAAAAAAGACAAAAAATAAAAAAATAAAATTCAGGTGATAAAATGTTCCTGAGGGTTACTGTGCTGATGTGTCGACAGCTGGATAACAAGCTGCTGTGTCCTGGTTCACGGCCTCGTCACCCTGAAAATGCCCCGCTCTTGGATGAGAGACTGTCACGGATCTGCCAGCTCTTCCTATTAACACCTGTGGAAATAATATCCTACAATCTCTTCACGTCACGTCTTCTGGTCCACTCTCCGTCTTCGTCTTTCTTGATTCCAGTGCCTCTGACGCCATCCCCCACTGGTCTCACACCTCCAAACTGGTTCCATCCAAACCTCACAAGCAGCACTATGGTCATCCAGCCTAGATCCATTGAATCCATCCCCTCCCAAGCTAATTCCTTCCTCACGAAAGTCTCCCGGTTCTGTCAGATGCCTCAGCTGTGTTGCACACACCTTCAGCCATCAGCTTGTGCCTATTGAGGTCATCCATGGTGGATTTAGGGTTCATGTGGAATCATTACCCATTTGTGGAGGGCTTCCTCTTTTAAAACAGCCTTTTTTCCCCCCAAAAAGATGTTTTAAGTTTGCTTCCCGGATTTCATGAAATCTACTCTGCATGGTGCCGATTTCCCCTTTTCACTCCAAAATTATACAAAACTGAGAAAAAAAAGGATTCTTTTATTTTTAAGAGTATCGAAAAGTGCTTAAAAGTATATTTTTAGGGGGATCATTTCATCCTTTGCTTGCTGACCTGATCACTAACAACCATTTATATCCCCTCCCGGATCATTAGGATTACAGCAAGTTAATGAGGTGCTTATAAATGTCATTTAATGTTTCAATCTTAGCACTTATTTCAACTGGTATTATTGGTTAGTTCCATGATTGATTTAAAAAGTAATAATTAAACAGATTTTATAAACATTTGATGGCTGGAAGTGAATATTATTGGCTAAAATTCACCCACCAGGATTTACATTTCAGCCCCTGGACAGAAATTTCCATGTAGTTTGGAGCAAAAGCCAAAAGAATTTATGAAGAACACAGTGAACAAGCATTGTTTGTAGGGGTTTAATTGGTGGATCCATTTAAAGGAAGTGATAAACATGTACAAAAATACCCTTTCAGTACAGATTAGAAATAAACATCTAGATGACATGTTTGATAAATGCTTCCAAACAGCAGAATATGAAATGATCTGAAACAGAATTGTGCATTATTAATGGAGAGACCTACCTGCTATGAATGCTATTAAAAAAGGTCACATGGTACAAATATGCAAATATAAATAAAGCGATAAGAAAACCCCCAATAATGACAAATATGCCTTGTTGAAAAGAAAAACAAAAAAACAAAAAAACGCTTTCTGTACATTTGCTAACGGAATCAGAATGTGGAAAAGGAGTTTGTTACCTGCTGTGGAGCAGAAGAGCTCTCGCTGCCTTATTTTACATTTACCTTCTGTGCTGAAATCAAAGACACTCAGCTTCAGCCCAAAAAGCCGAGAGGTGGGAGTCTGAGGCGTGAAAAGACCCCCAGCCCCACCAATCAGCCATCGGTGGCGCCTGCCTCTTAAGAACCTCCACGGGAGGTGCACAGGGTTATCACCCACAATGAAGGGAATTCTGTCACTCTCCATAATCAGTCACACACAATCAACAGTAAACACACACACACCAACACAGCTCAACCAACGCTCCTGTGAACACAAGAACAAGCTTGACCTGAACGACCTTTACTTACAGTTAACTGGTGGCTGAGGTGGCAGTTGGATCGGGGGGGGGGGGGGGGCAGAATCCCGAACAGTGCTTCTGTCGTCCCGACGAGACCAACGTTGGGTCCGACAACCGTGACACAAACACGGAGCCGATATTCACTTGTTTGACTGTCCAGTGTCGACAGCACCATCTGGGACTCAAACACACCATGGAAACCAAACGGAGATGGGCTTCACACCAAGACATCAAACACCAGGATTAGTGAAGTGTGTGTGTGTGTGTGTGTGTGGGGGGGGGGGGGGGGTGTTATTCTTCTCAAATAATATCAGGAGCTAAACTAAGCCAAAAGATCCAGAGCCTGTAAATCACTTCCAGAAAATGCACGACACCGACCTGAGAAGTGCTGATGTAACAGGGTGTTCGATCATCTACACACTGCAACGTTATGCTACGCTAATCCGTCCTCTCCAGATAGTCCCGGTGGTCCCGAGAGAGGAGGTTGTCATTTCCATAATATCCAAACTCTCAAAGCCTCTCAGCAAGTGGATCCAACCATATACAGCATTTACAAAAATGTCCAGGCTAGAGACAAATCCTTTTGGACAAGCAGTAGAGAAAAACAAAAGAATTCCTTTTTTTTTTTTTTTTTTTAAACATTTTTTTTTCCTTTTTAGATAAAACTATGAATGGTCAAAAGACTGCACAGTTATCTTTAGCCTTTTTTTTAAGACAAAAAGTTATATACATGAATATTTACTGTACATGTTTTGTGAGAAGAAGAAGAAAAAAAAAAAAGAAAAATCTGCATTGATAAATGGTTGTTTAAAACATTCACTGGGTGAAAAGTGGAAAATGAAAACCAGCACATTTTCAATCTGTACGGCGTACTTCTGGAAACACTGAGGAAGTAGTTGAGTAAAAAAAAAAAGAAAAAAAAGGTCAGATATCTCTGTGACTGTTGCATTAAATTCCCCGAGAGCGCCGACAACATCCGATATCCACTGGCACTAATATAGACTCTGTGGTGTGGGGTCGTCCATCTGGCTGGATCACATTGAACACGCTCCCTGAAGTCACCTTCTCAATGCTTGGTTCCCTACAGAGCCCCGCCCCGTTGTCTCTGGGTTCCTCCAGTCCCAGGGTCAAAGTTCAACCTATATGGATCCTGGCCTCCGTCTCCTTTAGCCTCTTGGCCTGCTCCTCTAAAGCAGGGGAGTGGGGCCTTTTAGACGCAGCTCCGTTCAGCGGGTCCAGGCCTCGACTCACTAACGTGGGGATGGAGCTGCCGACGGGGGGGACCGCGTGTTTGGATCCCGCTTGTTCTGCAGGGAGAAGGAAGCACGAGATTGACAGTTAGAATTTATAGTCTTCCTTAAAAAACACGGCGTTTCAGCGGAGTCGCGTCCTCGTTACATCGATGAGCGGCGTGTGATTTAGATCAGATTATTTAGCATTTGTCAAGAAAAGACCAGTGTGTGTGTGTGTGTGTGTGTGTGTGTGTGTGTGCGGCGCCCTCAGCTTGTTCCTATTGAGCTTGCTGGGGGCCTCAACCCTCTGCCAGGCTTCAGTATTTAACTATTTAACATTACTGACGAGGGAAACTCGTCAGTGAATTATTTTAAATAAAAGAACACGTACTCGAGCCGATAACAGGTATGGACATTCCTTTTTCTTCACTGGTTGGAACGTCGTCTGTAGGGAGGGTGCCTTCAAACACTGGGGGCTTCGGGGGTGTGATGCTACGGCAAATGATCGGAATTTAAAGACAAAAAAAAGAAATGAAAGTCACAATTTGATGGCAGAGATGTGGCTGAAGCTTACTTGTGGCGGTTGAGGGCCAATTTGATGGAATTCTTTACAACACGACAGCTGTTGCTGGCCGGGAGCGGCGAGGAGGCATCCGGTAGTTCCATGCTGGGGAGTCTCTGATAAGGACCAGGGAAAAACATCACCTAACAGCTTTGATTTAAAAAACAAAAAACTATGGCAACAAAACCACTTGCTGCTTACCTGCGTTCTTGACGTATCAATGGTTGGAATTGGTTTAGCCTTTGGTTCTGAAAGGGAGACCTAAAGACACACAAGTGACAATGTCAGTTCTGCCTCGGCGTTTGTGTGTTAGCAACATTCTCATGGTTCAATAATATTACTAAAAACACCTACAATAGTGGCTCCATCTGCACGTGCGGAGCAGTCCGAGGGGGGGTACGGCTCTTTAAATGCAGAGTCATCATTGGACACCACCTGCAGCGGGAAGACCAGAGTGTGAGGCGTTCAAGAGCCAAACTGTTGCTCTCCAGCCGCTGAGAACAGCCCCGTTACCTCTGCGTCTTTGTGCCGCTTCGCCATCTCCTCTTCTACGGGCGAGTGCGGTCTCTTGGCCGGAGCGCCGTTGATGGAGTCGTCGAGACCGTTGGGTTCCTCCTTGGGACTGCTGGCGGCGTTGGGCTTCACGTCGCCGGCCAGCACGGCGGAGACGGCCGGAGGAGACGGAGGCTTCGCTTTGACCGACGGCTCTGCGGGAGGAGACGGTACAATTGGTTTCTCCAATGACGATAAAGGAATTCCTCCCATTTCCAGAACTGAGCCAGCAACAGTGATGGACGTGCCTTGCTCCTGAGCCTCCGGAGCGGCGCTGGTTGCTGGAGAATCCTCCACAAAGAGCTTTTTAGGGGAGCCCACGCTGCAGCGAGAGCGACAAAACACGGTGGTTACAAATGAAGCCGCGCCGCAAGCTAAGTAGCCTTTAATCTCTCTTTATAAGGTCTCTTTACTTTTCCTCATGGTCAATACTGCAGGAGTCCCACCTGTCCTCCGTGTCTGAAGCAGGTTTGGACTGTTTGCAGGGCGGGGAGCTGAAGGGCGTGCCGGTGTCGGTGTCTCTGGAGCTGTCCAGGTGGCTGCTGTCCAGAGAGATCCGCTTCGAGCTGCCGCCGTTCGAGCTGCGATTCAAGTCCGCTATGCTCTGCTCAAAAGACCCAGAGGAGAAAGGTCAGCGGCGGAGCCCTGCACGCGGATGAGCCGAGGTCGAAGTCTCACCCTCTTCTTCTTCTGCACGAGTTCGGGGGGAAGGTACAGATTGAGCTGCTTCTTCTTCACGTGCGTGGCTTCGATCTTCATCCCGTTCTTCAGCATGTTGATGTTGTTGGCCTGCCTGTAGACTGCAGTCACAGAAATTCCAATCAGCACATTCCCACCAAGGATCTAACGCGAGGGGGGGGGGGGGCGCGCCGCTCCTCGGGAACGCCCTCAGCGGGGCCGGCTTTGATCCTCTGATTTTAGTCGCATGTTTCGATCTGTCAAATTGTAACTCGACCCTCACTTAAATGTCAAGAACCTGAAAATCTGTTTTGCTTCCAACAGTTAATTATCAAACCATTTCAATGACCTCCCCCCCCCCACACACACACACACACACATTCTGGAAAGGTTCGACACATCTTTGAATCAATAAACCAAAGTGCTACATTATTTTCACATTAGCAAACGGCTAAACCTCTTTAAATGAGTGAAGGATTTAACCCTTATATAAATACGAGCGCTCGTAAAGTGAGATTTCCTGTTGATTAAAATCACAATGAAGGTGTAAAAGGTGAGAGGAGGAGTTCTGATAGTTTACTCAAGGATATCACCTACCGGTGTCGGTGAACGACTGGATGTCATATGTGAGGTCAATGTTTACGCTCTCGGCATTCTCCATTTTCTTGAAAATGATCCCAATGAACCACATGGAAACAAAGTCGTTCCTGCGACAGAAGTTCAGGAGCACAACATCAAAAGTGAACAGCTGTTTATTTGTGTCACGGCATTCTGTGGATAACAGACAGCTTCTAAAGGAACTGTGGTCACGGAAACCCAGACGGCTCCAGTCCAAACTGCTTTAAACGTAGGTTCACACCTTTACATTAGCTCAGGTTTGCTCCGAGCGCCGGTGTCGAGCAGCACGTTACACAACAAAAGAATAAAAGAAGTGGTGCATATTTAAAACTGCCCACGAGTACTTTATCATCTAAAGGTATGAGACATTAATCATTTGTAAATCAAGGAATGAGGACTTGGAAAATAAACTCTTTTAATTCATGTTTCAGTCAAATACATAACATACATTTCATTTTAACACACTTCTATGAGGCTGTGTAGGACAGTAGACATTGAAACACACACACACTCACTCAAAATGTGCATATACACGTACAAATTGTGCACGCAATCACACACGGAATGAGAGGAAATTAGCCAATGTTAGTTTTATATTAGCTGAATGCTATGTTGCAATCGAGAAGATGTTTACGTGGACAACTGAGAGAAGAACAACGTGATGTCACGGTGCCTCATTCAGAGCAGACTATGATGCACCGACAGTATCAGCTACGCCCAGCCTGGATTATCCAGTTCTGACAGTAGATGGCATTTTAGCCACCGGTCCAGGAAATGTTCATTTCTCTCAATAACATCTGAAAATGTAAAGCTTGGTTCAAAGCTGTAAGTTGATGGAGAAAACTCCCTCTGCGTTCACATGACTTTCAGCGTGTTTACTAATGTGTGACCGGAAATCATTTTTACTCGTCATTTGAAATGTCCCAATCGCATTTTCTTGGTCATGTGACTTCAACTATCAGCCCATAATGAGTCCTAACCCTATACTTTGGTAACGCAGTCAACAAAAGGTCAGATCTAAGGCGTCATTAGTGAAATAACGAACAAACTTATGTTCACGTCACGATTGAGCAGCGCTTATAGCACCACCTAGTGGTGACAGTGACTAGTACACGTGGACTTGTGAAGCTTTGTACATACAGGAGGGCTGAACTGAGGTCAATATTATGGGATTGGTCACTGCAACAGCAGGCCTTTTGGGCTCCACTTTTTCCCCGTTTTTTCCGATCTTGCCAGCTGTTCACATGTGCTTTCCGAGCACTGCCACACGCGTCTGAACGGTACGCCCACTCAGAAAAATAGTCTCGAAGCCTCATCGCCCACTCGCTGATATTGAATATGCGCCATAGAGCCTTAATGATGCCACGCTATATTTCCATGTGCCCACTATCCACTTTCAGCACACGTGCGGCGGGTTAAACCGCGGACGGGTGGACAAAATCAGGTGATTCTCAAAGGATCGGACATCCCCTGCCTATTTCTTCCAGGTTTATGTGGCAAAAAGGTCTGGTGCCCAGATGCAAACTCTAATCAGAAACTCAGTGGGTGCGGGGTGATTCCATGTATTCGTGTGTGACGTCACTGACTTCTCTGCAGACGTGCGGGTGGATCAGTGGGACCGCTTCACTCGGGGCAGAACTGTTAGACTCATAAACGTGGAGGCACCGTTGCATTAATTGTGAGGTTCCCTGTGTTGCCATTCTTACAGCGTTGGTGGCTTAGAATAGCCCAGTGCACAAAGTGTAATGAAGACCCGGAGACAACAGCGTTATCGGCACTCACTCGTTCCGGTTTTCTTTAGAGCCAGGAAACGACTGAGGGTTGACGTGCGCCAGGGTGATGTACTCGTTCCTCTCCAGGTTCCCCACCAACACGCGGATCTTTGACTCCACCAGTCCAATCCTAAAAAGAAAATTCAACAATTACAGTGTTAAAGTTCTCAAGACTAGAAAAAAAAGGCCTTTAATAAACTACTAAACTCTATGCGGGCTCAACAATACAGAACATCCATCTTTTAATACTGTATTGAATAAAGAGATTGCTTAAATTCGGACTTGCACTCACCATTCTAGATGGTTTTCCTCTGTGGACGCGCTGGCTGCGAGGACGATGTAATGCCTGAAGAGCACAAGGAGACACCAACAACTAAACCCCAGAGCTCCCAACCACCGCGGACACAAAGTGACCTTTACAGGGTTTCCTGCCCTCAGGTGTTTCACGGAAGAACGCCACTTACTTGTACTTTTGGAAAAAGTGAGGTGGTTCAAACAGTTTGGACCATTCTGCTTTTCCCTGCAGAATCTCATCGGTGACGCTGAGGCCTGTCAATGCAACACACACCGGCTATGACGCTTAAAAAAAACCCACACCAAATATAATCCCAGCCGTCCCCGAAAGCTTGCGCCGCTCGCGGTTTTTGTGCCGTACCGTATTTAAACTCCTCGCTCATGATGGTGCGCGTCGAGGTGGACACGTTGTACGTGGAGTTCTGTTGGGGGTAGGCGGGCGTGATGATGGGCATCAGGTGGTATCTGTCAGAGGGGTTTACCTACAAACACGCAGAGAGATGTTAGCATGGTTTGGCTAACACCTCAGACTAAAGAAACCGTCTTCAGCCCAAATCCAAACACGTTCCTTTATTGAGCGCTTCACCAGAACCAAAGCACTTCAAACGACGGTGTTTACTCACTCTAGGATCCCAGACGGGTAAATTAAGATTACTGTCCTCTGGTTGTTTCAATAGGACCGGATTTGGCCACTCCCTGGAGGGTGAAACGGACTACTGTATTAAATCTATATACCTGGCATCATGCGGGATGGGGGGGAAGGGGGTTCTCACCATTTGGAAAACACCAAGAAGAACTTGTGGACCAGAGTGGCTGCCACAGCATTTGGATACAGCTGGCACGTCCTGGCCACCAGCATGGCCCACGACACCCCGCCGAGAAAGCCCAGCATGTTGGAGTAGATCCCCCGGCCTGCAGGCACACATCAGCGCATCAGCACTCCGCACGTGCGCAACGTTCGAGAGGATCCATTTAAAAATGGATAATGGTTGAATCAATAGAAGCAGATTAAAGCAGCATTTCACATCCCTGGAAGACCCAAAGGGTCAGAGGTCACAGGTGTAACCAAAAATGAATATGACAGGAATATCTGGCTTGGATCAGAATATTGAGGGTGCCGCTCGTGTTTGTGCACATAAACAGAAACGAGTCAAAAACGACTCAACGTCTCGATGGAAAGAAGCTTTGAAGTTCTGACCCGTTCCGTTAAAACACTTTATTGCGGTAAATGAATGGAAAAGGTCGTCTTGGCTTACGTTTGGCCCACAGCTTGATGGCTCTTAACGTGAGCCTGAAGTTTTCTTTATTTGGCACCAAGTACAATATTTCATCTGTAACCCGACAACCTGGAAAGAGAAAACAACAAAACACCAAACCCCTTAAATTTAAGGGAAGATTCACCCTCACAGGTAATGTGAGCGTTCATAATCTCAACGCTCCCGTCTGGGAATGTAACGGAATGTACCATTGAGACTGCGGATGCATCGAATATCCAGATTTTTCAGGATGGAGTCTCCCCGGAGGTCCAGGTTGTCTGGGATGGAAGGCAAGGCCAGTCTGGCAAACAGCAGGTCAATCTAAAGCAACAGAGAATCCAGACCGACGTCAACATCAACACCACGTTCCTAAATATTGGTGTTCAATCATTTGGAGACTTTTTAGCTTTAAATCTAAACAGGAAGTGTGCAGCTGCTTCCTGTTTTAGACAGGTAGATGCAGCTCTGTGATGACAAGGGTGTTAAAAAAAATGATTTGGACAGTGTTGATGACCACTCACCTCTATTCCATCAAATTTAAATTTTATCACTGGTACAAAAGCATCCTCAACAGCCTTGGGAAGAAATAGACGGGACAAAAATCGTCAATGGATCTGAAACAAGCAGCTTGGTTTGGTAGAAAATGAGCAGACAACTGTAAACATGTCACAGGTGTAGGTGTGTGTGTGTGTGTGTGTGTGCTCAGACTGACAGCAGCGTTACTAAATATGTCTGTTAATTTACAACATTACAATTGTCCTTGCTGCACGTTTAACAAACCAAATTGGAAACCTTTAACTTTGCAATTTGGAGTAATTAACAGTGGTTTTAAATAACAACACATCAAATTCGACCCTCAGACCAAAACAGTCCCGTTATGACAGTCATCAGCATTGATATTACAATACACACGGCTAAAACATTTTATGTGTATACATCTGTTGAAGAAGCTAATTTCATCACTATATTCGATGAATCCCAGTATACCAGCATCACAGCACCAGGAAATGATGACAAAACTACTGAAAGAGTTTATTATCATTAGTTACTCAAACAAATATGAACTTACAAAAGGAATTCAAGGATAAAACAGGCAAGAACTCGGACCTCACAGCGATGTTGTACAGCATGTCACAGACAGAGGCGTTAAAGTGACCTAACACACTTTACAGAGCTCAAGCTGGGTCACAACTCAGCACAGGTGAGTCTGAATGGCAGCGAGCGTTCCTTTAATCAGCCCCAAAGGTCACCAATAATGCACCGCAATTAAAACCCACCAGGTTCTAACGTGTAACCTTTAATACAAAAATGCTACAGACATACCCTCAAGTCTTTGATCTCTTCATGTTGCTTCAATTTCTCAAAGAAAGACTGGAAAAAGTCCGTCCTCTCGACGTGTCGTGGGGCCACACATAAGGCATCAATATCAGCACCTAGAAGAAATGCGAGCCGACGTCAGTATTGATGCGCCGAGGAGTCCGAACAGACAGTTCAGGAGCGCACAAAGCACAAGGGCAGCAGCTCGTTTTCAGACTCCAATAGAAGCGGAGACAACCAAACACCACCACAAGCTTTTCGCTCATTCCTTTCAATTTACATAAAGATGTTCCACTGAATAAATAAAGGGTGTATTGTGTGTTTCTGATATATCCAGCATTAAAATGGGCTGTAGCTCCCAATGATTGTCCTGTGTTTCATAGCATCCTCTCGTCCCCGGCCAGGTTTCCGACCTCGACGTGTCTGGAGGAACGTTTCTGATGTTGTGTTACAGCTCTCTTCAGCTCAGTGTTGATGAACTTATCAGTACCCTCCCCGGACATGGACGTGCCCCCTTCCCCTGTGCTCAAACACACCTCTTCCAGCCGTGCCGTGCAAGGAAGCATGCTTAAACAAGGCCCAGTCACGCTCGCATTAGCCAAAATAAATCTGTGCTCAGACACAACGGTTCGCTAGCGCCAGTGCGCCCTTGAACCCGGCGCCAGCCCGTCCGTACCTTTCGTGTGCACTCCAAGACGGTAGGACCCAAATGTAAATATCTTGCCCCCAACACAGCTTATAGCTGATGGTGGGAGATTCTGTTGAAAAGGGAAGAATAGGAACAAAAATCACAGCAGTGTTTTCTCTTCTTGGTGGGAAAGCTGAAAGTTTTGGCATTATTAGAATCATCACAAGCAATAAAGACACTTACCTTTAATTCACTGATTTCTGCAATCCATTCTTTTACAAAGTTATTTAACTTTCCAAGAACCGCGAGCCTGAAACGAAAACGAGCTTAGTTTTTCTTTTTCCCAGAACGCAGCTTTGATTCAAACAAAACGACGATAAAATAACCAGACAAAAACCAGCAGCATCTACTTGGTTGAACTACGATTTTAAAGAATTCACCATGACATTCACAGGGGGGCCCGACTAAGTCATGTGGCGTCACTGGAAGGCTCTCTGGTCAAATTTGAACATGTGGTCGAGTCTCTTTTTACTAACCCGAGACAAGCTCTGTGATGAAGGTGTCTCACCTGTGGTTCAGCTCTTCCTCATCCTCAAACACCCCAAAAGGTTGCATGGCATCACAGAGTTTCTTGGTATAGTGGTGGTCTATTTCACGGGGGGGTGCAAGGCTAATGGCAGAGGTGATGCCGTAATGTTTCTGGCTCTGCTGCCCGCTCAACATGGTGCTGCGAGGAAACAAGGCGCCAATTCACTCAATGACAGCTACGACGCGTTAAAAACAATGTCACCAGGCGGCAATTCCCCGGTCCCCGGCTCACATCATGAACATTTGGGAATCCGACAAAGTGTTACCGAGCCCACGCTATCATGCAATGGTCTGAAACTGTGCTCTACGACCTTATTATGGGACTCCTCTCTCGCCTGTTACCGAGAACCCCTGCGTAAACACAGCTTGGCTAATATGCACACATGCAACAATGTTAAAGTGCTTCAACAGTAACCACGATATTAACTATACTGCTGGTCCGATTAACTCACGAACTCACGTAACACGACGATTACTTACCTAGAAACTAAGAAACTCAAAGATGTGCAAGCGGCGACCAAATATTAGCCCACAGGCTACAAACAGGTTGCAGGCGCTAACAAATTAGCCAATTTTAGCAAGTTAGCAAACTAGCTTGCTACCATAAAATATCGAACGAGCTATATGTATCGCAGATATTTTACGCCGGTGTCGTGGCAATAAACCCAAGTATATGTCTTTGAAGTTCAAAATATTTCAGTTACTCTCCGAATGATCAAAGGCAGACAGGCCAGTGAGCTAGACACCAGTCCGAAGGCCTTGCTCAGTTGTTGTGACAGTTAGCTAGCATTACCTCTTAGCCTATTCTTTAGGACTATCTTCAAGGCAAATGCAAAATAATCACAAATGGCTTACCTTGACATTTCTTTCATGACACTCTAACCCCCCACACGGCTCTTCTGCTGTAAACCCGTATTAAAAACTCAGAAAATCAGTAATTGGAAATGATAACAACCTCGACCTGATTACAACAATGGTCACTTTCCAGAGAACAGTTTAAACGTTCCCAGTGAACCGGAATTACTTCTTTTAAGACATCGTATCCGCTCGTGCTCCTAAAAGAAAAGTCAGACCTAATTTGTTCACGACGAGCACAAAGTGTGCTGTATACCGACAGTGAAATAGACCGTTTATTGCAACTTTTTCCCCCAGATATTTCAAACTAAATCGAACGTCTTTTTTTGCCGGGCCAGCGTCTGCGCGAGGCACGCAGAGTTACCATAAACTGGAACGGCCACGCCCCATCCCGGACCCAGACCACGTGACCCAGGCCTGCGGCGGCGCGTGGCGCTCGGCGACCCGTCTCAATTAGAATTTCTCATTGATTTCTTCTCCGTCTCAATCAACTAATGCTTTACTTTCAGGGTTTTGATGCACAAAGTTCAATAAAATGAGAATCCCCATTAAATGCATGTAACACATTTATTGACTGCACCTTCAATTGAATGCTGATGGCCAAAAATGACATTTTGGGAGACTGTGCAGGAGAATTAAGACTACATCTGCTGCAAAGGTTGGTCTCAGTTCCTGAAACGGCGACTTCCACGTCCATTATGACACCAAATGCACGGCGCTCAGCTCGGCTTCCCCTTCTGCAGTTAAGGGTAAAGTTAAGGGGAAATCGATCCGGTTTTTGGGGGGAAATGAAAATATTTTAGGCATTTGGGGGCAACGCGTTAATGTTGTCGAGGATCCAGGAGCACATTTGTGGAACCTGTGTGGAACCTATTTGTGGAAATGCAGAAAAACCACATTTTGCTGACTATTTTACATTGATTGACAAATTAGATTTATTTCCACTTAACTTTCCCTTAACTGCACAGACAACTAGGTTATTATTATTATTATTATTATTATTATTATTACTATTAGTAGTAGTAGTAGTAGCAGTAGTAGTAGTAGTAGAAGTTTGCATTTCATTTCTATATCCTAGGCTTTTACTGCAGCACATAGGCTCAAATCTTTAAGAGGGGAATAAGTACCTTAAAAAAAGCTTTTTAAAACAAAAAACAACGAATACAATTAAAAAAAATACAAATAAAAGAAATATATTGTCACTGAAGCTGGCTTTGTGGGTCAGCGGGAACAGATATGTTCTTTGCTGCATATGATATGACGAGAGAGAGTCACATAAATAGTTAACCAATGACATGAGGATTCCTAAGGGTTGCCTGCCTCAAAAAGCACAGAAGTGTCAGTTTAAATTCTGTCTACTTTAGCTCCTTGGGGTGACACATGTGACTCATCTGGATCTTCTACAATAAATGATCAGTGGTTGTTGCTGAAATCCAGATTGCTTCATTAACAACAGGCCTCAAAATTACAAGTTACTCTTAAAAAAATCCTGTTTGTGGGATGAAATTCTTCCCTTTACGCTGTCTTACAGGTATTAATCTAAAAATCTAACACTACAAACGCTCAGCTTAAGTCATTTTACATTTAATTTAGCTGAAATATTGAGTTTCAGTATAGAAAATCCCATATCCTTCCTCTGCCCCATATTCTGCTCCTGTGGTCCACCTGGTTCTGTGACACCTCATAAACTGTCTCGACTCAACGGCGTCTTGTTCAAAAGGTCAATTAATTGTGTGTCACATGGATGAGCACCTCTTTCTTTTGGATAAAATGTTACATAACTTAAATGTCCCGAACATGGTGTTTTGCCCGTTCTTATATATGTATCTAAGTTAATCAAACGGAATTATGTAAACAATTATGAATAAAACTAAAGCTGCAGAATAATCTTATATATTTGCTTTATGAACGATAATGACGCCTGAATCATTAGTGAATAAAAAAGCTCGGTAGCCCCCTCATGTGGAGAAAAACCGAAACGCTCACTTACATTCTCAACTCAAGATTCCCAACCTGTAATTACGGAAAAGGAACTTTTTTTTTTTAAATAATCATTTTTTTCTGACTACCCAGCGCATAACAACATACTCAAGAGCTGTTTCAGAGGTTAGAATGAAAGTAACCAGATAGCAGTTTGTAAAAATCAATCCGATGGCAGAAACACAACAGTAATTAAGCATTTAATCAACAAATGGTGGAAATGTTTCGCAGTATTTTGCTCTTCGAGCATATATTGAGCTAGCATTTGCTTTCATGTTCATTTCAGGTCATTCTTGTCAGGCTGTTTTCAACTGTTGGAGTTTTACGGGGACGGGGGATGTTTTCAGGCAGATCGTCTTTTCTTGGCTCGTGATTGGCTCAGAGTCTACACTTGTCGGCAGAGTGTAGACAGCCGAGCCCTCGGATTTGTCCAGAGTCTACACCTGCGAGGCGAGGTGTAGACGGAGAAGCCTTCCGATTGGTCCTGAAGGCGGAAGGCGGGCCCCCGAGGGCCCCCGATCATCCGGGCCCAATAAGAGGGCCGCGCGTAACGGCGTCTGGAATCGGCCTGCGAAAATTTGGATTGAGGTAAGTTCTTTCTTGCAGTGCTTTTCCTATTTGCGTGCTTTTTGCGTGCTCCAAACATATCTTTGCTATAGTACCTGTAAATGTGCTCGAAAGCAGACTTTTGCCGTGCACGAGAACTTTCCGCTAGCGGGATAATGTCGCTAATCGAATCTATAGGAATTGTTTTGTTGAGGTGCCTCCATGCTCGAATTGCTTGTTCGCCTTCTTTGTTTGCGAATGAAATGTTTACGTTCAATGTTGTGACCAACATACCTATTGAGTATTACAAACGGAAGAATGTCCATGAGTGTGCAAGGACAATACAGCCGAGTTAGGTGGGAGGTGGGGGGACAATACGGCCGAGTTAGGTGGGAGGTGGGGGGACAATACGGCCGAGTTAGGTGGGAGGTGGGGGGACAATACAGCCGAGTTAGGTGGGAGGTGGGGGGGGACAATACAGCCGAGTTAGGTGGGAGGTGGGGGGACAATACAACCGAGTTAGGTGGGAGGTGGGGGGACAATACAGCCGAGTTAGGTGGGGGGACAATACAGCCGTGGGAGGTGGGGGGACAATACAGCCGAGTTAGGTGGGAGGTGGGGGGACAATATTGCCGAGAAGTGAGGGCAGCCAGATGTGGGCAGCAAGTGCAAGTACCTGGGAAGTGCCTTGCTTGGAATAATCTCTGGTTAGTAGTTTGCTTGCACATGACACTGCTTTGGTTGTTTGTTTGTTTTTCAGATAAAATAACCAGATGGTGGTCTGGGTCAGTGAGGATGTAGTGGATTTTCCCCTACGCTAAAACACTCAAACTTATGCTTCTATTAAGTCAATATACCTATGCCAGTGTCGAACGAATCAAAGTGCGGGGATACCACAACAGGGTCGAATGATGAGTCAGGTTCAGCTGGTTCACGATCCAAATGATGATTTATTGCAGATCCACAATTCACCATCCATGAGAAGTAGCCCGGGCTAAGTCTCATGGATAAGCTGTTGTACTTACCCACTGCCCTAAAAGTTGAAGGTAAGCCCTTCTGGTTCCATAAGAACCACTGCACCCGCCACAGACCTCCCGACCCTCCTGGACACTTTCCAGGCCCGTCGGAGTCTGAGCATGCTGACAGGGAGACGTATAGTCACCCTCTGGCCGTTAGTCCAACACACTCCTCCACAAGCTCCTCCACCACCTCTTCCTCACCCTCTTCAAGTACCCACTCCCGTTCCCCACATGGGGAACGCAGGTCCGCCAGGGTTGCAGCCCGACGGCTTCGCCAGTCACAGTCCTCTGATTCGGAGCATGTTGTTACTCCCACTGCCAGCCCTGGGCCTGCTGTACCACCGCTTCCAGACCGCCCGCCCACGCCTGGCCAAGATCTTCACCTACATCCTTCTGATAGCAGTGATTCGGAGGATGCTGCCGGGGATTCGCCAACTTCGTCCCCCTCGCCGTCAGGGCCGGATTGGCTTGCTGATTAGTTGCATGATGTTGATGTTAACCCTTAACGGTTTAACAACGGGGGAACAACTCCTGAGGACAACTAACCCGAACACACACCACACACACCGCACAAAAGCATTAAACACGTGTGCCCTGGCTATGATCACACTAGCAACTCACAAGGGAATAGTAAACAGGAACAATGGAGAAATCAAGTGGATAATGCATGTCAAAGCAGATATATATGATTTTGTATTAACAGAAATTTTGGGAACTGAGTCAATAGGTAAGCATTGGCTAGGATATCCCCAAAGCATGGACTGCCGTGGGGAAGGGACGGTGATCATTCAGGTGAGATGCACTCAATCAGAATGCCAGAATGAACAAACAGGAGAACGGCTGACAGAAAAAGAAGCTGAAAGTAAAGTAAAATTGTTAAATTCAAGACGGAAAAGGGACTTAGAGAAATTAAAAACGTCACGTTGGGACACAAACATGTTCCAACAGTGGATAATGTACTCGGCAAAATCAATGTTTGAAGCTAGCCAACGGAAGAAACAAGATTGTATTGCTTGCTATAATGCTAAAAAACTGCCACAAATCCAGGGGATACCAGGAGGTGAGCTGGGCGGATGCCCGGACATCACTAAATGTTTTGCCCTTTTGTGCAATGCACATGGCAGGAGGTTTACCGCCATGGGATAGTGATAAAAAAGTCTGTCCTACATTTCTGTCAGACGACAATTATGATGTAGTAAAAGCACTACCCCCAGTAGTGCACAAACCGCCTAACAACATCTTCCCTTTTTGTATAGCTCGAGGACAGGAGTTGGAGGAAGTTGTCCAAAGAGGGTCTCCAAAATTGTCGGATACGGGAGGACTGGTGAGATGCAGCAGAATCGATTGGTACCCGAAGTTAACCAACGGGAACACCACAGCAACCATCAAACTGTGTGAGACCGGCCCAAAGGCCCAAATTCAATGTAAACAGATAGTGCCAAACGGGGGGAGCGGTAATCTATGAACGAAATTCATCTCACATAGCTCAATACAGTTTGTTAGATTTGACGGACGGCACAAGGCCATTGGGAGATGTCTTTTGGATTTGTGAAGGTAATGACACCTTGATGCTAACTCTACCACCAAGTTGGGAAGGGATATGCGCCCCATTAATGTTAACAGGACAGTTGTCATTAATTATACAAAGGGTGCAACCAAATCAGACATCCCCAAGGAAAAAGAGAGACACACAGGACACTTTCGACACGTGGGATTGGGACTGGAAAGCAACAAACGAAATTTACATCACCTGGGACCAGGTCCCATATGGTGTACCGGAAGGTCAAGTAGCCATAGGCTCCGGATGGATAAAAGCCGGACGGGGAGCAGGGTCAGTTCCAATCTATGGCTCAATTGCAAATGCTCAGTATATAGCCCGAAATAGTCGTTGGATAAATTATTTGTGGTACAATCAGCAGAGGTTCATGAATTACACTGTAAAAGGACTGTCATTAGTGCGAGAGCAATTGCATGCCACATCAATGATGGCTTTGCAAAATAGATTTGTGATAGAATCACGCATGGCAGGAGATCAAGGCATATGTGATGAAATTGGAGAAGACTGTTGCACTCTGATACCAATGCACACAGGTGCCAACGGCAGTTTGACAGGACTTCTGAACGAGATGAGAAAGATGCGTGACGAGCATGTAAGAAATTCCAATTGGAACACCCAAGTTAAAAGTTTCTGGGATTGGATGGGAAAATTGGGATGGCTAAAATATCTAAAACTGGCTGGGATGGTACTGGGAGGAATAGTGCTGATGGTATTGCTGGTGGTCTGCTGCATCATCCCATTACTCCGTATGATAATATCGCGTATTTTTATTAGCATAGCCGGACAATATCCTGTAATACAAGTGCAAATCGAACCGGAGTCAGAGTATGTTGAAATTGACCCGCCGGAGTCAGAGTATGTTAACATTAAACCCGAGTCAGAATATATTGAGCTATATTGAGCTCACCAATGTACCGAACCAATAGGAAAGAAATGAAATGATCACCATCCGCTCCCCACAAGGTATGTAACACTAATATTGTAATATAATAGTAAGATCGTAGATAGTGCGTAATCAGTAGAGAAATACGTAGAGTGATTGAAGTGAATGAA
Source organism: Takifugu rubripes (assembly GCF_901000725.2). Classification (NCBI taxonomy): domain Eukaryota; kingdom Metazoa; phylum Chordata; class Actinopteri; order Tetraodontiformes; family Tetraodontidae; genus Takifugu; species Takifugu rubripes. The sequence goes on along the minus strand of NC_042288.1, from coordinate 2,286,952 downwards.
TGTTGAGAGAAACTTAATGGCATGTCTCCATCACAGACTCTTGAAAATGACGGAGGGTTTCTATACTGGACCCCAACTGACCATGGACGATTGGCAGCCCCACGGCACTGACAATAGAAACGAAAACACATACACATCCCTAGGAACACGACATGTAGAGGCAAACACACACACTCTCAACAGGTACCCGAGATGGAGCGAGGGAGCCTCAGGCCCGCTGACGGAGGAGCCAGACAGACGGCAGATGGAAGAACCGGCGAATCTTCTACTGGGTCTAGCTGCGGGCCAAGGGGGGTTGGTGCCCCCCGGATTTCGGTACAGCCCAGAGAGCCCGGAGGATCCAGCAGACCGGGGTCAGCTCGTGATCCATGAGGAACAACCAACGGCAGTAGTTCCGCCTGTGGCCAGACCAGTGGCTCCGCCTGCGGCCAGACCATCGTCACCCAGACGACCATCTTCCCTGCTCACCCTCACCGTCAGCAACGAGGACCAAGCCCATCTCTCCAATTTCCTGAATCGTCCTGTTGAGCAATACAGTCCGGAAGAACTTCATGCTGAGATCGGAGGGATGCCCACCAGAGCATATGTCGCCATGAAAATAGGCCTGACCCGAGCGGCCCGACAACAGCTTCAACGCATCCGAAGACAGGCATACCAGCAGACCCGAGAACGAGGCCTAAGGAATCTGCAGCATGAGGTACAGACGTTGAGAAAGCATTTGACCACAGCACGACAATCAGCCATCGACCTGCACAACAGACTGAGGCAACAACAAGAAGCATATGACCGAGCCAAGGATACCATAGCACATCTACGTCAAACCCAAACACTCCTTGCACGTCTCTGCAGTGCGAGGCTACCACAGGACAGTAATACCATGCCGGGACCGAGCAATCCTCCGCGAGGGGGAGGGGAAAGAAGTTCCCTGCGAACACTGCCTAGCCACCGCCCACACTCCCCCGAACACCGGCGCGAGCAGTAAGAATGTATGACGGATGTTATTAATGTCTGCTGGAAAAACACGGTGATGACCTGCGCTAATGTTATGACCAACGACTAATGGTTATGGAAAAGTATGAGTGTGAGTGTGTTATATATTATTATGAGGCGATTTTTACAGGTAGATACGAAAAAAGTAATAGGAAAAGGGAGCATAAGCTCCAGAGTTATGAGGGTTCTGCTTGAAGGGTGTCTACCTGTATCGACCTGCCTGTTTGGCGGATGGGCAGCTAGTTGAGTGAAAACAAACGCTAACAAAAAGTTTCCTATAAAAAAAAGTTTTAAGAGGAGTATTCCTCACAAGGGTACCAGGAGAAGAAGCTCCTTGAACAGACTAAGAGTAACTGGCTGTGTAAACAGAACAGACTGAGTGTGTTAGTATATGATAGTCACAAATATAATCATGAAGTATATCCAAATGTGTGTGAAAAATGTGTATACTTGTACCAATGTGTGATCCGTAGTGGTACGTCACTGCACTTGCCACCTGGTTGGGGTTTTACCTCCCGCCACCAATGGGGGGGATGTTTCCCTGGCCATGTCTGCAGGGTGCAGCTAGGAGCCCAGCAGTAACGATCACTGGACCATCAGGATAGGCAAGTTCAGAGATGGGTTTCAGGTGGAGTTTCCAACTGTTCTTTCAGTTGAGACTCCACCTTGTGGTGATCCTTACTGAGGGATGGTTGATTTAAATAATATACTGAAGTAATAAGCGTAGTACCCTCACTGATTACTAGACTAGTAATTTCACTGAGTGCTGTAGTGTAACTCCTCTTACCTCGTGAAGATGTGTGCCTTTGTCTTACACCCCTGTTTGAGTGGCCCTTGTCAGGACCAAAGGGGGGAAATGTAGTGAAAAAGGGTAACAGGCATAAGGCAACAGAGGCAGAATGTGTGGTTGTTGTATTTAACCTTTGATCTAATGAGTAGACCGTCGTAGTTAATGAGTGCAATGGATAGACCCTTTTAGTTAATGATTAGACAGGTAAAGCGTATGAGAAATGTATACGAGTCATTGTCACTGTTTGAACACCTGCTGTATGTATGCATGTTAGTATTTGATGTACACATGTCACTGTAGTGAATGTTTGCTATGAGATGGGAAGTCCGGGAAAGTTATCAGAGGGTTAAACAAAAGATGGGAGGCTGCCTGTTTGAACAGGAAGGTGCCTTTTTTTAAAAAAAACCATGTAAGGTACACCTGACTTCTGATAAGTGTAATAAACGGTACTTAACGGTGGAAAATGAGTAAAAAATAGCTAACCAGAAGGAGGAGCCCGGGGCGGGGTAGCCCCAGGCTCCAAATAGTATAAAAGAAGGGCAATTCTTGTCAATGATCAGACTTAGCCCGGGCTACTTCTCATGGATGGTGAATTGTGGATCTGCAATAAATCATCATTTGGATCGTGAACCAGCTGAACCTGACTCATCATTCGACCCTGTTGTGGTATCCCCGCACTTTGATTCGTTCGACACTGGCATAGGTATATTGACTTAATAGAAGCATAAGTTTGAGTGTTTTAGCGTAGGGGAAAATCCACTACAAGGACTGAAGCTACATTTTAGATGAGTTATGTTTACGTTGCACTTTTCTTCCCACATTTGACTAAAGCTGCAGCAGAAAAGGCCAAAAGACCTGGAAAACAGAGCCGGCCAGCGTCAGCACACAAGTCCGTCAGACGCACCACTCCATCGTCGACGGCAAGATCTTAGTCTGAACCACACATCGAGGTGGCTCCATATCCTGGGGACGCCACACTAAATTGTGCCAATACGAAAGCTTACACTAAAACTCTGAGTATATTCAAGGTTCCGGTGGCGGCTCCCGAGAGGACAACCTCCGTGATGGATGCAGCGCCTCAGCCATGTCGGCCCACTGCAACATCAGCAACACGACTGCAGGTAATCCATTAAAAACAAGCTCAAGTTTGCGTATTCGGTGACCGTCGGATATGATCGTGCGTTTTCTTATTAGGTGACATACGAGGGATGGCACAAAATGTGGGAGTCTGCTCCCAATGGGCTCCCACAGGCTGACGTTGCGTGGCTGAAAGAGGATGAAACCAATGGACTCTTCCAGAGGGCTGCATCCTTTCATGACAAACATGGAAAGATGAAGTGGAGGAAGGTCCTGAAGGATGACAGGATGTGGTTTCATCCCCCCGAAGTGCCCGGACTGGTAGCCAAGACTGTTCCATCGGCCGACTCCTTTTTCCGCAGTCGGGTCTTTTTCTGGAGACCAGTAGGTGTGTGGCGTTGCAGCCTGCGCTGTCCCAGAGCTGCGTGCCCCGCGCGGGAAAACAAGGGCGCTTTTCTGTCCCGTTGCGGCTACTCTCGCACGGTCAGACAGATCTGCCACGCGTCTGGGTGGTACTCCATGCTGACCGAGGTCCTGGCCTGTAACGCATGCAGAAAAGCAGCCAAAGCCTCGGAGGAGCGTGCCATTGGCCGCTTCCTGTCATGGGAAGCCTGCATCCTCAACCAGCTCAGCCCAGCGCACCGAGCCATGTTCCCTGCTGTATTGACATTACGGTGAGTCTGCGCGCTTTGCTTCAACATCTTTCAAGTTCTTAGCGAAAGGCCGGCTCACAGAATTTGATCGATTTTTAATTCAGGCGGGGAGTGGACAAGCAGGTGGTCCGTCTCTTGAGGGAGCGCACCGGGGGCGACACCATGGCCAAGGTGTGGCGGCAGGTCCAGGAAAGCCACTGTGAGGAGTACCTGCAGAGGAAAGACCTGTACACCACTCTGCTCACACAGTACACGAAACCTGGAAAGACCACAAGTGAGATTTCAGATTTAACAAAAAAACTGTAAACAGTCTAAAATTGAACTTCGTGCTGATTTTTGTACCCTTCACCGATTTGTCATTTTGAAAATATTACTCCTATTTCAGAGCGTTTCAGCCCAAAGTTTCAATTGCCGCCACCTCAAAGAGAGCTGCCGTCCCCAAAGCTGCTGAGGAAAGCCTTCCTCCTTGCGGAGGCTGAGAACATTGAGGATTACCGGGCGCAGATAATGTCAACGTTTGGGAAAGTGCTCAAATATGACTCTACCAAGAAGGTACATTTGTGTGTCAACTGAATTTTTCTTTGTGTGCATTGCGTCTACGCAGATCAAGAGTTGGCATCAACAAGGTACCAAATACAGGTCTTTGACTGTTTGTATACATTTTCAGATCTGCAAGAAGTTGTCCGGCGACGGAAAAGGGACCGCAGAGTGGTGCACCAACGTCGGCAACGAGCGGGGTCAGATCCTCATGTCCGTACTGACCTGCGAGGAGTCTTTGGAGAAGATGCGGCCGATGGCCGAAGGGCTCATGGAGCGCTACCAAAGGGCAGGAGAGGCGGCTCCGGAACTGATGTACGTGGACCGCGGCTGTTGCTGCGCTCTCGGCGTCCCCTCTTTGGAGCAGCTCTTCGACAAGTGGGTCGACAGAGGCATGCTGATCCGTCTGGACATCTTCCACTGGATCCGCAGATTTGACGCGGCCGTTCGGACGGATCACCATTCCAAGCATGCCCTGTTTAAATCCGCTTTATCGGCCGCCGTCTTCTCCTACAACAAGGACGACGTGGCGCTCCTCTTGCAGGCGGTGCGTGCGGGACTCCCGGACATGGCCGATTCCCTTTCAGATAGCGAGCTGATCGAGAGGCACGTCACCAAAAGGGACCTGTCCCGTTATGTGAGGAGGATCACAGTTGGGGCCCAGGAAACCTTTGTGCGTGTCCAGAATGTCATCGACACACTGAAAGGACCGATGGGAATGGACGACAACCAGGTCCATCTGTTCAATGAAGACATCGATCGCATCTGGCAAAATCAACAGAAGCACCTCGAGTGCATCCAGGACCCTCCGGGGCGGAACATGTACACCATAAAAAAACACGTCACCCGCAACGGTGTGAGTCTGCCGCGCTACGCCACAGACAGGGGAAGCAACAGCCTGGAGGGCTTCCACTCCTTCCTGCCCAGTGTGATTCCAGGACCCCACTGTGCAGCCGTCCCATTTCAAGTGTACCTCCTGGCCGGGATTGCACGTTGGAATGCCGACAGGGAGTCTGCCAGTGTCAGAGGACAACAGGGACGACAGCACCTTGTCTGTGTGCTGCCGCTGGTGCATCGTCTCAATGAGAGGTGCCAGCAGCTGTTTGGGGTGGTGGAGGACGCCAACTACAGGGCTCCTGTGCCGCCCGGTGGGGAGCGAATCGGTCTCGAGTACTTGTTTTGCCAATCGACAGACACTTTCAATGTCCCTGACCATTACGCTCAGACTACAAACACACTGCAAACTGATGAGGACGAGGGGGAAGCGGACGAGGCTTCCCACGGCGTCGATGATCCCCCGGACGACGACGCGGGATACATTTCGGACGGCGTTGGCGATCGCCTGACTCCTCTCCCGAAGAACCTGCACCTCACCGACCAGGCTGTCGCCGATGACTTTGACCCCTGCGCAGAGGACGTGTGCGGTCCAAATCATCTCCCGGGCTACGAGCAGGTGGAGGAGCTCAGCAGAGTCCTGGTGGACGTTGCGTTGGAAGAGGGAAAGCTCGCCATCAGCAACTCTACAAGGCGGCGGGTCATCGCTGCATGGAACGGGCTCCATCTCCACGACCGACGCGTTCACCTGTTTGACAGCCTGTACTCTGCACGCTGGGGCAACGCCCTCTTCGGCCGCACCAACGGAGACCCCGCCGAATCGGCTTTGGTGCAAAAGCTGGAGTTCAGCAAACGCCATTTGGCTGCCCACCTGCTGGACTCCAGGAAGAACAGGCTGATGTACTGCTTGGTCAAACAGCTGTGGCTGCACCCGCACTGCAGAGTAATGGCTGGCGGGCTGCCGCACAAACATCTCTTGACCAGATTATACCAGCATGTCCAACAGAGAGTCATTGTGGATGATGCCGAGCTCAGCAAGCTGGGGATTCCTCTACTGAAAATAAACAGTAAATCCATTGCGCACTTTATCAGGCGACAGGAGGCCCTGTCGGCCGCCAATGTGACCGACCAAGGCCCACCTGTCCTCCGACGCCATCAGAGCATCGCGCAGTGCAGTCAACCCCCGGCGCTGGAGCTATCTCTTGAGAGACTGCACACCAGTCGACCTCAGGTGACCTACGAGGTCACTCCATCTCTGGCGGGGACCAACCTTAAATATGAACACGGTTGCACAGATGCGGCCCCTTTTTTACCACCTCCTACTCGCATAGTTACATGCCCCTCTCCTCTCCCCCCACAGCCAGAACCACCATTGCTCGCACCATCCCAGACCACACCCCGCAAAGGTACTTTTGTCCCAAAGCCTGTGCCTGTTTGTTCATCCGGTCAAATCCAAGCAACGCCTCCAACGGTCCCTCTCGCTGTTCCCAAACACGAGCCGTCCCAACCTCCCCGGCATCAATGGTCGCCAGCTCGATCCACTTTTTACAAGAGGAGATGGTTGGAGCACAGTGGCGCCGAGCCTACCGCTTTCAAAGTGCACATCTGTGCGCTGTGTGGTCAACCCACTAAAGGCCACAACAAATACAGGAAAAAGACCTACTGTCCAAACAGCAAAAAGTCATCGTCTCCAGGACTTGAAGGCCAGACTTTGGACACTTTTGCAGACTTTCAAAGTGCTGTGGACATTCTTTTGGGACCTCATTTCCAGGTGTAAGCAAAGAAAATTGGACTGAGTGTTTTATTGACTGCACAATAAATGCTTCTTTGTACTTGACAATAAATGCTTCTTTGAATACACATGCACGTCTCGTTTGTATTCTTTCACGCACGGGGACGACTTTCCAGTCCACACCCGAGACATGCATACTGCAGAAACACACCACCACCATATGATGCAGGACCTTGAGGCTGTTAAAAAAATCAAATAAGGCTGTCAACAGGTCATGGCCACAGCTTTTTCATTTTTATTTTGTAGCCCTCATTGGGGAAAATAATTGTTCTTGCTCTTCAGTGTCACCTGGGTGGGGCCACCTCTCTTTAATCAGTCAGTGCTTTACTCATTTCCAAAACCTACCTCTTTGAAAAAGCTTATTGTTACCAATTCTGTAGTTCCAGTTATTATCATAGACAGACAAATTATCATACTTAGGGGGTCGTCTAATCGTTAGGTCACATCTTAGCTATGCTGTTATAGGCCAAGGCTGCTGGGGTCCAGAAACATGATCACCTGACAGGCCTCTGTCACCCCACTGGGTCATGGTTTCCTCTCTCCTCTCCCCTCCTCCTCAAGTAGACTAGTTATGCTGATTCTTGTGTTTTTCTGCTTTCTTATTCTTGTTTTTCTGCTCCCCCCACCCCCCCCCCCCCCCGTATTCATTTACAGGTATCGCCGCCTTCGGATCTGCATGATGACCTTCGGCCCCGATGACCTTCAGCCCCGTTGACCCACTCGGCCGGCGGCTTGCATAACTAGTGTATGTTTGTATGTGTTTCTGTGCTATGTGCCCGTGCCTGTATTAAAGACCAGCCCAACAGTGCACAACTGTTTTCACAGTTTGGCTCATTATTTTCCGCATGAAACAGTCTGCAGTTTTAATGCACTGGATTGAATATGAGCAGACAATATAGAGCTGCATATGTATTCAGTTTGCTACTTCTTTCACATCATATCAAGAATGATCAGCAGCAGTCTGCTTTGCTGGTACTCTCAGACGTCCATCGCAGAAGGGTGTTCACCAGGTACGACTGATATTTAGATTATGGGATGTTCACGTTGTTATCTTCCGTAGTTTACAGGCTGATCTTGATTTCAACCGAACATAGAATTGGATTCCACCATTTGATTCCTCTCATTTATGAGCACCAAATTATAAAGATCCTTCATCATTCAGGCTCTTTGTGGACTAAGAGTGGATAAGGATCTTTTCTTGTGTTAGATAGATCTGGACAAGCAGATACCACAGAAGTAACTGAAGTAGAAGTAACTGCTTAAATATCAACAAAGCCAATGTGAAAGGAGCCCAACATTAAAGCACTCTAAGTCTGGTGTACAAATATGTTATATCCACAAACCAATAAGTTTAATTAGTTACTTTGGTTACTGATGTTATGGAGTTCTTCACAAGAGTATTGAGGTCAGTCACTAGTTTTGTCTCAATTGACTTACCATTGTAAGTCAGAATTAACTGACTTAACATTAACATCTAGTCTCTCTGTGAGGAATCTAGGAGTAACTTTTGATCAAAATCTCTCCTTCAACTCACACATTAAATTAGTCTCTAGAAGTGCCTTTTTTCACTTGAGGAACATCACAAAGATCAGGAAACTGCTGACGCGGCATGATGCTGAAAAGTTAGTCCGTGCATTTGTTACTTCCAGGCTGGACTACTGTAACTCTTTATTATCAGGGTGTCCAAACAACTCTTTAAGAAGCCTCCAGCTGATCCAAAATGCTGCAGCCAGAGTTCTGACAGGTATTGACAAAAGAGATCACATAACTCCTGTACTGGCATTGCTTCATTGGCTGCCCATTAAATTTAGAATAATTTTTAAAACCCTTCTTTTGACCTACAAGATCCTCAGCGGCCTAGCTCCACCCTACCTGGAGGAGCTAGTGATACCTTACCAGCCCAATAGACCGCTCCGCTCTCAGAATGCTGGTCTACTTGTGGTTCCCAGAGTCTCTAGGAGTAGAATGGGGGGCCGAGCATTTAGCTACCAGGCCCCCCTGCTATGGAACCAGCTCCCTGTCCAGGTACGGGAGGCTGACTCCATCGCTACTAGAGTGAGCTATAATCATTATTATCATTATATAGTATAAACATACGTTATAGCGATAACATCTCAACATAAGGATAGTAAAGGGACAGTTAAATAACAATCAGAAATACCAATCTGGCTGGGCACTTCATAATAAGTTTGGGACAAATCAAATCTTGCTGGGCCGTGTAGGAAGTTAAATCCCTCCCCCACTTTTGGACTTTGTCTTGTGACCGCGCTGCACCTCTCAGACCTTCGGCAGGTCCTGCAGTAAACAGCCCACGCAAATATGAGCAACATTCCCGTCCATGTGGAAAACTGGATTAAAGAGAACCAGGATGCCTTCCTTCCACCGGTCTGCAACAAGCTGATGTGAGTTATTTCCGTTCAGCAACGACCAATAGGAGGGTACGGCGCCTCCGAGCCTGTTTTTACCTCTGCTCCTTCTCTCTCAGGCACTTTTCCCAGTTGAACATCATGTTTGTTGGGGGTCCAAATATCAGGAAGGACTATCACATCGAGGAAGGAGAGGAGGTCAGAGAAACTTCCTTCTGCATCAAATCTTTCTATTGAACTGGACTGTCACTCCTGACAGGGGCAACAGTAAAATCACCTTTGGTCAGTCATCAAGGCAGACAAGTTGCAAGTCAGCTTCAAAGTATAGAATTTTAGTCTTCATTAACGTCAGCAGCAGTGTGGAAACTTTACACTGCCCATTTCACAAATGTGGAACTCATGTGTACACAGCTCCCCTCTTTTAATGGTTATGTTGGTTATGCTTACAAAAAGCCCTTCATTTTTCCATCTATGTATTTCCATCCCAACACCATGTTTACTACAACTTGTATTTTTGTTGACAGAATTCTCAGAGGGAGAGGGGCTCTGTTTAAAATGACCCCTAACCCCTAACCCTAACCCTAACCCACACAAGTCTGTGAAGAATAGGTCCTATTAATTCCCCTTTTTATAACCCAACAAGGCATGAACACTACTATAAATGCCAAAATAGCCTTTTGGTTGGCTACATAAACCAGTTTTAATATTTTCCCTTGATGGAGTTGACTGGATTAATACTGATGTAAAAAAATCCCTGTTGGCAGGAAAGAGATGTGTCAAGTGTAAAAATTTCCTTTCTTACCAAGGACCAATGTGCTTCAGTCAAGTATTTTGTTTAACTTACTGGTTTTACATTTGTTCGAAGCTAAATCATTTCAAATTTCTACTCACGGAATGTCAACATTGCGTTTGAGACACATCAGCTCCACTCTTAGCTAAGCTAACGGCGGCTATTCAGAGACAAAACACAACAGTCAATGTACTCAGATGATATGCTGCTTTATTCTGCCTCTAAAAGCACAAGAACGTCACCTTCAAATCACAGGCTAACAGTAAACCATGTGCTTTCCCCCGCCCTTCCCTGTCTGCAGTTATTTTACCAGCTTAAGGGGGACATGTGTCTGAAGGTGATTGAAAATGGCAAACACAAAGACGTGCACATCAAGGAGGGAGAGGTGAGCCCTCATTCTTTTTCAGTGGTTCTACTAAGACCAGAGTTTACTTGCCACTTTGTAGTAAGTTGAGAAAGTCTGATAAATTAGGTCATTATAAATATTGTATGGAAAGTTATGGTTCCGTTATTCTGTGTAGCTCTGCTGCTTCTCGTGTGTTTCAGTGTCCTTAAAGGAGAAAATCAGGGCTTCTTTTATTTAAAATATATTGGTCTCACCTGTATTTTATGTTGCTTTGGTATTGATATATATATATACTGTATATATATATATATATATAATTTTTTTTTTTTTTTACAAAATGCACCAGATTATCTATTTTCTCTGTGTAAAAGTGTAAAAGAAAAAAGACAAAAAAATCATCTAAAAATTTTCAGACAGTCCAAACTGTAATATTCAGTGCTGTCCCTGCATATAATGTCAGCTTTTCCTGACTTACTGTAGAACTTTGCAACCTGGACCACAGATGGGTCCAGAGTTTTGAGGTCATCTTATTCAGTAGCAACGGCGTTGGTGTCTTATTCTTACTAAGACACCTTTGAAAACAATAAAATATATTACAATAAAATAAGAGAAGGATTGTTTTGTTGCCATTTTCAGATGTTCCTGCTTCCAGCTCGGATTCCCCACTCCCCCCAGAGACAGGCCAACAGTGTGGGCCTGGTGGTGGAGAGAAGGAGGCTGCTGACGGAGACCGACTGTCTCAGGTTGTCTTTTTTCTTTGCCGGGATGAGATAACTCTTTCTCCGCAATCAACCATTTCATCAGGTGGATGTCCGGAAAACCGTTTACGTTTGTTTTTACAATGAAAAACTATCAAAACAAATATATATATTTTAAAAAATCTTTCACTATTATGATGCTATATCTCATACAGTGCATACTTTTTTTAGAATATATTTAGGATATTTAAAAATGGGAAACCGGTCATCATTGTTGATTTCAGGTACTATGTGGACAACAGCACCTCGATCCTCTTTGAGAGATGGTTTTACTGCGAGGACCTCGGAACCCAGCTCGTACCGGTCATCAAAGAGTGAGCTGTGGTCCACCAACCCATTTTTAACGTGATGTCACGGTTTCAAGTTTCATAGTGTTGATTTATTTTCAGGTTTATGGCATCCAAGCAGTGCAAAACGGGAAGGCCGGATCCAAGTGAGCTTCCTCTTTTATAATTGAGTGTTGAGGAGCAGGTGTCAGAGAATGAAATACGCTGGGAATTGTCACTGAGATTCTCAGGAACCTGCTGCTAAAATGTTCTGCTCTTATAGCATGATGTGGGAAACTGATATTCTCATGAAGAAGCGTCTAAATTGAGGAGAAGATTTGAAACCAACAGAAAATCCAGGCCAAAAGTAACCAATCTGTGAATTGACTCCGCCCTTCTGTGTGGAGCAGATGAAGTCTTCCGAGAGCCTCCGTTCCACCTGAGCACCATGAATGTGATGTTGCCCTTCTCCTTCAAAGACTGGCTGGACAGGCAGCGGCCAGCTCTGGCTCAAGGTGGACCCATCAACATGTTTGGAGCCCAGTTTGAGACAGAGGTAGCACAAATCCAGAAATACACCAGATTAATATGCAACCTTTTGAAAAAGACTGCATCCACAAGCGTTTCCGAATCAGAGGCTCAGTCCTGCAGTTGAAAGAATGGCCCTAAATGTGAAAGTCAGCCTTTTACCTGCAAGAGATCAAGAGTTTACCTACGTCTGCATATTAAGGCAAATTAAAAATCTAAACAGTCTACACAGACAGTCTTTCCTGATGCTCACAGTAGAAGATCTTTTTAAATTCTTGAGAGAATGTTGCTTACCTAAAAGAAAACAATGCTACTTAAGATCAAATCACATCACCTTTATTTATATAGCGTCTATTACAATGAAAATTGTCTCTAGGCACTTTAGATGAGATAATTACTTTTGTGTCGTAATTTAAACTTCAAAAACAGTCAGTAGAGACCTGTTATTATGACAGGTCATAGTAATACTAAATACTAAAGTTTGCATTCCAGTTCATCATTCCAGTCCGTTTAGCACAGAGGACACAGATGGACAATCTTAATATTAAAGTTCATCAGGTAATGAGTAGCAAATCAGAGAATTTAGAAAACACTAGACTATTTCGATTTAGACAACAATAACTGGAGAGAAAGCACTGCCAGTCAGACAGGCAGTCAGACAGGCAGACAGACAGGCAGGCAGACAGGCAGACAGGTAGACAGGTAGGCAGGCAGGCAGGCAGGCAGGCAGGCAGGCAGGTAAGAAGACAGGTAGACAGGTAGGCAGGCAGGCAGGCAGGCAGGCAGGCAGGCAGGCAGGTAGGAAGACAGGAAGGCATACAGACAGGAAGGCAGGTAGGCAAACAGGTAGGCAAACAGGTAGGCAGGCAGGTAGGCAAACAGGTAGGCAGGCAGGTAGGCAAACAGGTAGGCAGATAGGTAGGCAGGCAGGCAGGTAGGCAAACAGGTAGGCAAACAGGTAGGCAGGCAGGTAGGCAAACAGGTAGGCAGGCAGGTAGGCAAACAGGTAGGCAGATAGGTAGGCAGACAGGTCGGCAGGCAGGTAGGTAGGCAGGTAGGCAGGCATACAGACAGGCAGACAGATAGGCAGGTAGGCAGGTAGGCAGACAGGTAGGCAGGTAGGCAGGTAGGCAGGCAGGCAGGTAGGCAGGCAGGTAGGTAGGCAGGCAGGCAGACAGACAGGTAGGCAGGCTCAAAACGGAGACGTGGCGACCTTGACCTCATGAAAGCCTCCTGTGTGACCCTCAGGTGATGGCTTTTGGACCTGGCCAGGCAGAAGCAGCCGTGCAGCAGAGCGACGTGTGGATATGGCAGATGGTTTGTGCGAGACCTTAAGGCTTCCTGGAGGTCCTTGCATCGGAGCATTTCTCTCACAAATGCTGCTGTGTCTCGCTGCTCTCCACAGGAGGGCTCCTCAAAGGTCAACATGAATCAGCAGGAGTTCAGTCTCTCTGCAGGGGACAGCATCCTCGTCCCTGAACAGACCCAGTGAGTCGACTTCATTGTCACATGTTGCTTTGGATGTATTATTGGAGTTTTGAGGGTCTGTTGGGGTCATGGAGGAGGTCATTGGATCCTCTGTTGCTGTTCAGTAGAAGGTGAAAAATGAAATAAGGATATTAAGGAAGTGTCTCCAGATAATGCTTCTATATGTTTTAAATGGAAATAAATCCAAGCTTGTGTGTCCTTCTCCCTGCGCAGCTACCAGTGGCAAAGACACGAGGGGACCGTCGCCTTGTTTGTGGTCCAAAATCCTGAGCGGAAAAGACCCTAAACATGACCAACGTACAAGACCGGCATTCAAAACACAGGACACAAATTAAAATAGCAAATAAACAATCCAGCAAAGCAGCTGAAGCTCCCACAACTGCTGTGGAGAAAACGAGGATCTGAAAATCCACGTCTCTAAGTGGAGACAAGCTGAACATAATGTAAAATCATAAAATAATGAGCAAACGTCAAAGGGGCTCAGATCAACGACCCTGTAAGAAGCAAAAATAATCACTCAGAGTGACACTTTTTTATTTTTGCTTCTATGTATCTTTCAAATAAAACACGATGGGGTTAAAGTGTTGACTTTCAGCATTATTTTCATCTTTATTTCAGTTTCCAGCGATTATTCACTGACTTCATGTCAGTCAGAAGCCTTTTGCATGGTTACCCTTATGTATGTAATTGATATTTTGGGATATTTGTTAACTTATTTACAGTATTACTGTGACTGGATACTCCACCATGCCATTATCCTTGAAACAGACTGATGAAACCACAGTTCGAGTCCCGGACAGGACTCCAGGCGTTCCTAAAAATGTCCAATCATCTTTTACTGGATGTCTTCATGCCGAGCAGATGCAGTTATCGGAATGTGAAATTCCACTCAGCTTCTTCGGTGTCTTCAGCGTTGTGATCCAGGCCCAAACTCTGGTGTCTGAGCTGGTCTCCAGTGTTCCTGTCCAGGTCCACCCCTGGAGCTGGTCTCCAGTCTTCCTGTCCAGGTCCACCCCTGGAGCTGGTCTCCAGTCTTCCTGTCCGGGTCCACCCCTGGAGCTGGTCTCCAGTGTTCCTGTCCAGGTCCACCCCTGGAGCTGGTCTCCAGTCTTCCTGTCCAGGTCCACCCCTGGAGCTGGTCTCCAGTCTTCCTGTCCAGGTCCACCCCTGGAGCTGGTCTCCAGTCTTCCTGTCCAGGTCCACCCCTGGAGCTGGTCTCCAGTGTTCCTGTCCAGGTCCACCCCTGGAGCTGGTCTCCAGTCTTCCTGTCCAGGTCCACCCCTGGAGCTGGTCTCCAGTGTTCCTGTCCAGGTCCACCCTCACACAATCCCAGTCAGGGTTGTCCACGAATGAGTTTGATTTCAAGCATCTTCAAGCATCTTTTACACATTTTTACACACTGGTTTTATTGTTAGTTTGAGAAACCAAAAGCCCCAAAATATTTAATAATGAAAACATTTAATCAAGGTTTATATCAAACCTTGAAAAAAACAACAACCATAAACGTTTTATGACTGCAACAATTGAGATTTACGTCGACCCCAAAGTGCCAAAAATAATTTAAAAGGGTGGGGGTCGGTCCGACAGTCCGTTTAAGGGAGCAGTCTGATCCTCAGAGTGTTTCGGATTACGTGCTGCTCTACAATAAATGCCCCCACACTCCAGGGCAACAGGTACTCCAGGGTGACCAGTCCACACAAGTTGTACCTAAAACCTGAGTAGTCCCAGGGACAGGCCCCCAGGAACATCAGCCCCAAGCCCCAGAGGAACTCCCACAGGTAGATAAAGAGAGCGTAGGCCATGAGACGGAGCGGCAGGGGCCAGCCGTGGGCCAGGAGCCGGGCCCTCAGGCTCTCCATCACATACATCGCAGTGGCATACATGGGCAGTGCCCACAGGCTGCTGTGACCCGTCAACCTTCTGTCCTGTGTGATGCACCAGTCCCACACCGCGGTGAAGACCACTTCACAGAGGCAGCCATGAAGGGCGTACACATAGAGGCGAAACGGAGCAGGCAGAGGGCGAGAGGAGACATCAGCACACGTCTCCGGAGGAGCTTCGTCTCCAAGACAGGATCCTGCTGAAGAGGAAGCGCGTTAACCAGGCGTGGAGGTGAGGACTACGGAGCTGAGCTTTGTCCTGCCTCCACAGAGACCCTGCAGCAAGTGCATGCTGTAATGTGGATTAACAGACCTAAAGCCCAGCTTAAGAATTTACGGGCTTTGAAATCCACCATTCTACAAGTTGTCAAATAAAACTGTTTATTTATTTCCTCAGTAAAAACTCTGACAGCAGCAACAGTCAGCCCCCCCCCCCATCACTTCAGCTCTATGCAAAGTCAGAAGCTGTGACATTAGGTGTCATATTTTATAACACACTCCCTGCAGTTAGTCCACATGAAATCTATTCATATACATGTACGTATACACCTATATATGTATACATGTATGAACAAACACTTGTCATTACCTTGAATCCTCCTCGCCTTTAGTTTTCCCGTCTCCATCCCTAAGCAGCACATGGATCACTACCTTTGTAATCCCTCTGCCAACCTTTGTGTGTGTGTGTGCGCGCGCATGTGTGTGTGTGTCAGGCTAAACATTAAGCAGCTCTATGTTAGTGTATCAGTGATGCCTCTGTCAAAGGCAGAAGTCGTGAACCCGAGGACAAACCCAGGGAGTAGCCGTGGTCCATCCCAGGAAAAATGTGTGATCAATAAAACTACTGTTTTCACCCGGGGAGACCAGAGTGCACAAATTGATTTTTTAAAGGCAGACAGTGTCAGGTAAAGTGCTGGAACAGTGTAGCCGATGGACAAACTGGTATCTATGCTGCTTACAGCAGTCCGACCCACTGCTTTCATATTTTATATTCACTCTGTTTCATATTCGCTGTACTTTATGACACTTTTAATGATAACATTACATCAAAACCAGTCAAAAAATAAATAAATCTTTGAGTCTCAACATTGATAACGGTGAATTTGTTTGCATTGACCTAAAAATGCATATAAAGAATGATAATGTAATTCTAAACATACAACTTTAACAATGAGAATGATCATTATTATTACCGTAATTGTTTATGTGATTTAAGGGAATTCAGAAAACACTGACGATGACTGTTGTCAATAAATCCTTGAAACTACTGTCAGAGTTCTACATGAATGTGTTTTTATAAGGTTGTTCAACATGAAATGGACCTATAAAAGCATCTGAAAGAGCAGATGTCAGTCTTGACTCTGTGCTGCGTGTGTGTTTGTTTAGCGCACACTCTAATAAAACAGTAAGATGGACATCTCGTTCAGAGTCCAACGGTACTGGCAAACACAACCTCACCGACGGTGACTGAACCTCTGGGAGTCAGCGGCCATAAATCCATTCTGATAACAGAGTTGACACAATGTTAAACTGTGACGTTTTCTTGTCTGGTTTTCATCACAGTTTAATGGTTAAAATCAATGGTGCTGTTATGGGTTGTGGTTCTGCCACAGAAAACACAAAAAGACTGGAAACAGCTGTGGAGTCAGGTAGACCGAATTAAACAGGCACAAAATATAATCTGAAATGATAATGAGGCCGCCTGTGATAAAACGAACTGAGCTAGGGAGCAAGATAGAGATGAGTGTCAAATCCAGGACCGGGACAATGGGAAGTTTTTTTTCCCCCATCCTCATCTAAATAGTAGCTACAACACTTTGCAAAATAGAAATAGGACAAATAACTTCATTTACATCCACCAAGGAGGATATGTGATAGCTGGAGTTTGTTTGTCTGCCTGTTCAGCAAAATAACTGAAATTATTTTAATGACATTTTGAGGAAATGTTGACAATAGGTCAAGAAACAGCTGAGTGTAAATCTATTGTAAATATGATATAAACATATATAAATAGTAATATAGATTGTATCTACATCACTATTTGCATATTTCCTAATAACTTAAAACAACCAGTAATCGAACAAGTCTGAAATGAACTTGAGGACAAAGTCATCAGCTCATTCTCATGCATCTTGCGCCGACAACGTCACACTTCTCTAAACCTCCGTTAGAGGTCGCTGTTGCCCATCTGTTGGACGCGCGTGCTTCTTTTTTCCCTGCAGCTGCTTGGACAGATGTGACTGCGTGGATGTGATTGGCTGTGCGTGTTGTTTGAATGGAAACAGTTGGCTCATCCCAATTACTGCTGTGTGTTCTTTGTACATTCCCACATTTTTCAGAGACTTCAATGCTAATGTCAAAAGATTTAACAACATACTTGTTCCCCTCTGAATCCAGTCAGCTGTCTCCTGTCCCTGCAGATGTTTCGTTACTGTGCAACAGCCCGACAGCCCCCAGGCCCAGGTCTCATGCGTTGCGGTGTGAAGGCTCATGTCATTAACTTTAAAAGCTGTAATTATTGTCATTGCTGCTGCCAAACCGATGAAATACCTGACAGGTTAGGAGGATGTGATGTCATCGATCAGGCAAACTGTCACGTCAAAGGTGTGTCAGGAGGGCAGACGTGAGCGTGTGGTATGAGCCAATGGCTGTATGAGGTTTTCACTTTTAGATACATGTGATGAACGATGGCTGGAGTTTCAGCACCACGCAGAACCTTCTGGAGCAGTGTGTGACTTGATGGAGGGCCAGGATCCTGAAATGAGCATTTCCTGCTGCCCCGAGCCAAGCGGAGCAGGAGGAGACATGAGAGGTTCTGAAATGTTAACAGATTACTTCTAATCCCAGTGATTTTTCTCGTTGTTTGCTGCCAACATTTACAGGCACGTACAAACAGACAAATAAGTTCAGCGTTTCTGAATGCGAAAGTTCTCCAAAACATCTGGTTCTGCCACAACAGATAATGAACACACTCGCATATTGTCAGGTCATCAGAACTTGTTTATTTGATCGTTTGTTGCTAAAACACTATAATTTTAATTTCTGGCACAGAGCGGGGGTCTGTTTCATAAGCAGAGGTGGAAACTGGCTTCACAGCTGCATGTCCAGAGCAGCAGCAGCTGCTGCCAGATGTTGCAATGCAGAATAAGGGTATGGTAAAAGAAATACAACAAATCTCATGTTGCATTTGAAACTATAGAGCTAAAATATCATTTCCTTCATAAAATGTAGTTGCTATATGATCGATCGAGCGACTCAGCAAAAAAGAAGCTAGTGGCTGGTGTTGAGTAAATGACTCCTGTCCAGGGTTGTTATAGATCCAGGCTCCGTTAGTGGCGCCAGAAAACCATTTCTGTGTCTGTAACATCCTGATAGTCAGAGAAGTGAGTCAAAAAAGCCCGAGATGAACTGAGAGGCCTGTTGTGTCGGCTCATTTAGACGTCATCGTGTGTATAATGTACACCATACCAAGCATTTATGTTTTACATACATGGCTGCAGTTGACAAGCTGGTGTGTGTGTACGTGGCTCTGCTCTGGTCCCGTGCCACATGGGTCTGTCAGCACCCAGCCCGTCGCTCGCCACGGACACGAGGTTGCGGGGGGGGCTGGGGGCTGCTGACACGGCCGCCTGGTTCAAAGAGATGGAGCGGGAGATGTGGGCCGCGAGCAGAACAGAGCGGCCTTTGTGCCTCCCTCAGCTGAGCCTGGGAAAACTCTGGAGCCTCCCGTCTCTGCCCGCACTTCCAGGCAGGGAGGCAAGTGGACGTACAGGTGCTGCACAGTGCCGCTCAGGCTCTGGTCTGTAATGTGTTTGGTGGGAAGGAAGGGGGGGGAGGGGTGAACAATGTGCCATATATCCCAATGACAGCTAAGTGGCGATGGACGGCGGAGTGTAGCGTTGAGAAAATATCACCACCCAGCCTGCAGAGAACGAAACAAACAGGCAAAAAGAGTTGGCACCGACTCCAGCCTGACCTCTGACCTCTGCACATGCTCGTGTTTTTCAGTGCCACTGCTTGAGCGCAGCTAAAGTAGACCTTAATTACTTAGACTGACTCGTAAATGAGACAACTAACTAAACGGAGGGACACTCCTATGGCTTTGCCAGAGAGGAAAACACCACATCTGTGGATTTCTGTGAGTATATAATTCACCTGTGTGCACGTGAAGAAATATCTGTGGCCGCTCTCTGTCGGCAGGCTAAGCTGGGATGGG